>NW_011495013.1:7921978-7926552 GCF_000754665.1 Bison bison bison
CCCCAATACAAAATAAAAAGGTTAAAATTTGAAAAAAAGAACAAAAGAGCCACAAAGTGGAAACAACTCAAATACCCATCAACAGAGAAGTGAATAAGCCAAACGTGGCATATCCTTATGATATAATATTATTTAGTTATAAAAAGGAATGAGATCTGGGTGTATAGACAAAAAAATAAAAACACTAACATGAAAAGGTACAGGCACCATAATGTTCACAACAGCATTGCTTATAACAGCCAAGACATGGAAACAACCTAAATGTCCATGGACAGGTGAATGGACAAAGAAGATGTGATCTATATATACAATGGAAGAATATGCAGCCATAAAAAATTTTGCCATGTGTAACTAACATGGACAGATGAAGATGGCCCTATACTAAGTGAAATGAGTCAGATGGAAAAAAATAAATACTGTAAGGGATTACAGTATTAAGGGAATGGGGACTAACTATTTAATGAGGCCAAGGGTGGGTGGGTTGTTTGTTTTTGTTTTAAGGACCCACTGCTCTCCTTTGTTGCCTTTCCCTGTATCAGTCTTTAGGATTCTATAATGTTTAGTCTACTCTTTTACACTGGAAGTTCTTCCCTTTGAAAAGTTTAATGACCCTTCTTGATCATTTCCAGCTAGTTTCCAGTTTTTTTACTTTGAGGAATGACCAAAACTACATGCAGTTTTTCAGAAGTTAATTATGTACTAAATAATTCTGCACCATCTGGATTTACCTGACCTAATACAGCTTTTCAGATGACTGATAATGACAATTAATTTAGAATCATAATAATATGTGTGCTCACTCAGTCAGGTCAGACTCTGTACAGCCCCATGAACTGTAGCCCTCCAGGCTCATCTGTCCATGGGATTCTCCAGGCAAAAATACTGGAGTGAGTTGCCATTTCCTCCTCCAGGGGATCTTTCCGACCCAGGGATCAAACCCACATCTCCTGTGTCTCCTGAATTGGTAGGCAGAGTTTTCACCACTGAGCCACCTGGGAAGCCCATATCATAATAATAATGATAGCTAATTTTTTAAAGATGCAAAATAGTTTCACTACCATTTTCTTAAGTAGATATTCACCAATGTATAAAATAGGTTAAGGCAGATGCTACTCCTCCTGCCCCACCTGCACCTTTTTATGCATAAAAGTACTGGAGTTCAGAGTGATTAAGTGACTGCTTGGATCCACAAACCAAATAAACACTAGACCTTGGGTTTACTGATTCCCATTTTTATATTTGATAGTCTTAAAAACTATCAAAAGTTAGAGGTAGGTGTTTCTGGTGGTCCAGTCATTAACAATCTACCTGCCAAAGCAAGGGACACAGGTTCAATCCCTGGTCTGGGAAGATTCCACATGCCAAGTCTGTACACCACACCTACTGAAGCCCTCATGCCCTAGAGCCCCTGCTCTGCAACAAAAGAAGCCACTGTGGTGAGGAGCCTGAAAACCACATCTAACAAAAGCCCGAGTACAGCGAAGAAGACCTAGTGAAGACCAAAAAAAAAAAAAAAAACAGAGGTGAAGTGCAAGACACTATGTGTAGTTCAGGTCAGTTCAGTCGCTCAGTCATGTCCAACTCTTTGCGACCCCATGAACTGCAGCACACCAGGCGCCCCTGTCTATCACCAACTCCCAGAGTTCACCCAAACTCATGTGCATTGAGTCGGTGATGCCATCCAACCATCTCATCCTCTGTTGTCCCCTTCTCCTCCTGCCTTCAATCTTTCCCAGCATCAGAGTCTTTTCCAATGAGTCAGCTCTGTGCATCAGGTGGCCAAAGTACTGGAGTTTCAGCTTCAGCATCGGTCCTTCCTATGAACACCCAGGACTGATCTCCTTTAAGATGGACTGGTTGGATCTCCTTGCAGTCCAAGGGACTCTAAAGAGTCTTCTCCAACACCACAGGTCAAAAGCATCAATTCTTCGGTGCTCAGCTTTCTTTATAGTCCAACTCTCACATCCATACATGACCACTGGAAAAACCATAGCCTTGACTAGACAGACCTTTGTTGGCAAAGTAATGTCTCTGCTTTTCAATATGCTGTCTAGGTTGGTCATAACTTTACTTTCAAAGCATATGGACACCTTATCTTTGACAAAGGAAGCAAGAATATACAATGGATTAAAGACAATCTCTTTAACAAGTGGTGCTTGGAAAACTGGTCAACCACTTGTAAAAGAATGAAACTAGAGCACTTTCTAACACCATAAACAAAAATAAACTCAAAATGGATTAAAGATCTAAATGTAAGACCAGAAACTACAAAACTCCTAGAGGAGAACATAGGCGAAACACTCTCCGACATACATCACAGCAGGATCCTCTATGACCCACCTCCCAGAATATTGGAAATAAAAGCAAAAATAAACAAATGGGACCTAATTAAACTTAAAAGCTTCTGCACAACAAAGGAAACTATAAGCAAGGAGAAAAGACAGCCTTCAGAATGGGAGAAAATAATAGCAAATGAAGCAACAGACAAACAACTAATCTCAAAAATATACAAGCAACTCCTACAGCTCAATTCCAGAAAAATAAATGACCCAATCAAAAAAATGCGCCAAAGAACTAAATAGACATTTCTCCAAAGAAGACATACAGATGGCTAACAAACACATGAAAAGATGCTCAGCATCACTCATTATGAGCAAAGTGCAAATCAAAACCACTATGAGGTACCATTTCACGCCAGTCAGAATGGCTGCGATCCTAAAGTCTACAAGCAATAAATGCTGGAGAGGGTGTGGAGAAAAGGGAACCCTCTTACACTGTTGGTGGGAATGCAAACTAGTACAGCCACTATGGAGAACAGTGTGGAGATTCCTTAAAAAACTGGAAATAGAACTGCCTTATGATCCAGCAATCCCACTGCTGGGCGTACACACTGAGGAAACCAGAATTGAAAGAGACACGTGTACCCCAATGTTCATCGCAGCACTGTTTATAACAGCCAGGACATGGAAGCAACCTAGATGTCCATCAGCAGATGAATAGATAAGAAAGCTGTGGTACATATACACAATGGAGTATTACTCCGCCATTAAAAAGAATACATTTGAATCAGTTCTAATGAGGTGGATGAAACTGGAACCTATTATACAGAGTGAAGTAAGCCAGAAGGGAAAACATCAATACAGTATACGAACACATATATATGGAATTTAGAAAGATGGTAACAATAACCCGGTATACGAGACAGCAAAAGAGACACTGATGTATAGAACAGTCTTTTGGACTCTGTGGGAGAGGGAGAGGGTGGGAAGATTTGGGGGAATGGCATTGAAACATGTATAATATCATACATGGAACGAGTCGCCAGTCCAGGTTCGATGCACGATACTGGATGCTTGGGGCTGGTGCACTGGGACGACCCAGAGGGAGGGTATGGGGAGGGAGGAGGGAGGAGGGTTCAGGATGGGGAACGCGGGTATACCTGTGGTGGATTCATTTTGATTTATGGCAAAAGCAGTACAATATTGTAAAGTTAAAAAATAAAATAAAATTTAAAAAAAAGACGCTTACTCTTTTTTTAAAATTTTATTTAACTTTACAATATTGTACTGCTTTTGCCATAAATCAAAATGAATCCACCACAGGTATACCCGCGTTCCCCATCCTGAACCCTCCTCCCTCCTCCCTCCCCATACCCTCCCTCTGGGTCGTCCCAGTGCACCAGCCCCAAGCATCCAGTATCGTGCATCGAACCTGGACTGGCGACTCGTTCCATGTATGATATTATACATGTTTCAATGCCATTCCCCCAAATCTTCCCACCCTCTCCCTCTCCCACAGAGTCCAAAAGACTGTTCTATACATCAGTGTCTCTTTTGCTGTCTCGTATACCGGGTTATTGTTACCATCTTTCTAAATTCCATATATATGTGTTCGTATACTGTATTGATGTTTTCCCTTCTGGCTTACTTCACTCTGTATAATAGGTTCCAGTTTCATCCACCTCATTAGAACTGATTCAAATGTATTCTTTTTAATGGCGGAGTAATACTCCATTGTGTATATGTACCACAGCTTTCTTATCTATTCATCTGCTGATGGACATCTAGGTTGCTTCCATGTCCTGGCTGTTATAAACAGTGCTGCGATGAACATTGGGGTACACGTGTCTCTTTCAATTCTGGTTTCCTCAGTGTGTACGCCCAGCAGTGGGATTGCTGGATCATAAGGCAGTTCTATTTCCAGTTTTTTAAGGAATCTCCACACTGTTCTCCATAGTGGCTGTACTAGTTTGCATTCCCACCAACAGTGTAAGAGGGTTCCCTTTTCTCCACACCCTCTCCAGCATTTATTGCTTGTAGACTTTAGGATCGCAGCCATTCTGACTGGCGTGAAATGGTACCTCATAGTGGTTTTGATTTGCACTTTGCTCATAATGAGTGATGCTGAGCATCTTTTCATGTGTTTGTTAGCCATCTGTATGTCTTCTTTGGAGAAATGTCTATTTGAGTAAGTGTCTTTTAATTTCATGGCTGCAATCACCATTTGCAGTGATTTTGGAGCCCCAAAAAATAAAGTCAGCCATTGTTTCCACTGTTTCCCCATCTATTTGCCAT
>NW_011495013.1:7926652-7931225 GCF_000754665.1 Bison bison bison
GCCATAAGGGTGGTGTCATCTGCATATTTGAAGCTATTGATATTTCTCCTGGCAATCTTGATTCCAGCTTGTGCTTCATCCAGCCCAGTGTTTCTCATGATGTACTCTGCATATAAGTTAAATAAGAAGGGTGACAGTATACAGCCTTGACATATTCTTTTCCCGATTTGGAACCAGTGTGTTGTTCTGTGTCCAGTTCTAAGTGTTACTTCTTGACCTGCATATGGATTTCTCAAGAGGCAGGTCAGGTGGTCTGGTATTCCCATCTCTTTCAGAATTTTCCACAGTTTACTGTGATCCACACAGTCAAAGGCTTTGGCATAGTCAATAAAGCAGAAATAATTAAATTTATAGACTAGAAACTATTAGCCAAGAATGTAACTAAATTTCCTTCTAAATAAAAACAAAAAACATTTCTAGTGGTGTGCCAGTATCCTCACAGTGGAAATGAAAGTTACAAGTTGACATACTAAGTCAGCTTCATTTAGGTTTCTTTTGTATACTGTTTGAGATTCTTAATTTAAAAAAAATTTTAATCACAATTTAGGGACGAATTTAGGAACCAGAATGTATGGGAAGCAGGCAGCTCACTTTCATTTTCAAAAAATGCCTTAATGGATTTACTTTTTTAAGGAAAATAAGAGAAACTATGTATTCTAAGTTTTATTGTCATTTCTTTTTTCCCCTGATCAATTTATGTTTTCATTTTTTAAATATTTAAATACCTTTGTACCTATTTTTCAAACCCTGCACCCCCTACTTCTGGCAACCACCAATCTGTTATCTCTATCTATAAACTTGGCTTTTTTTTTTTTTTAGGTTCTACATACTTAAAAAATCACTCTGTAATCCCAGAGAAAGGCAATGCCAAGGAATGCTCAAACTACTGCAGAATTGCACTCATCTCACATGCTAGTAAAGTAATGCTCAATATTCTCCAAGCCAGGCTTTGGCAGTGTGTGAACCATGAACTTCTAGATGTTCAAGCTGGTTTTAGAAAAGGCAGAGGAATTAGAGATCAAATTGCCAAAAATCTGTTGGATCATCAAAAAAGCAAGCAAATTCCAGAAAAACATCTACTTCTGCTTTATTGACTATGCCAAAGCCTTTGACTGTGTGGATCACAGTAAACTGTGGAAAATTCTGAAAGAGATGGGAATACCAGACCACCTGACCTGCCTCTTGAGAAATCCATATGCAGGTCAAGAAGTAACACTTAGAACTGGACACAGAACAACACACTGGTTCCAAATCGGGAAAAGAATATGTCAAGGCTGTATACTGTCACCCTTCTTATTTAACTTATATGCAGAGTACATCATGAGAAACACTGGGCTGGATGAAGCACAAGCTGGAATCAAGATTGCCAGGAGAAATATCAATAGCTTCAAATATGCAGATGACACCACCCTTATGGCAGAAAGTGAAGAAGAACTAAAGAGTCTCTTGATGACAGTGAAAGAGGAGAGTGACATGCAGAAAACTAAGTGGCTTTTGGTCCCATCACTTCATGGCAAATAGATGGGGAAACAGTGATAGATTTTATTTTGGGGGGGCTCCAAAATCAATGCAGATGGTGACCGCAGCCATGAAATTAAAAGATGCTTACTCCTTGGAAGGAAAGTTATGACCAACCTAGATAGCATATTCAAAAGCAGAGACATTACTTTATCAACAAAGGTCCATCTAGTCAAAGCTAAGGTTATTCCAGTAGTCATGTATGGATTTGAGAGTTGGACTGTGAAGAAAGCTGAGCACCAAAGAATGGATGCTTTTGAACTGTGGTAGTGGAGAAGATGCTTGAGAGTCCCTTGGACTGCAAGGAGATCCAACCAGTCCCTCTTAAAGGAGATCAGTCCTGGGTGTTCATTGGAAGGACTGATGTTGAAGCTGAAACTCCAATATTTTGGCGACCTGATGCACAGAGCTGACTCATTGGAAAAGACCCTGATGCTGGGAAAGATTGAAGGTGGTTGGAGAAGGGGATGACAGAGGATGAGACAATTGGATGGCATCACCGACTCAATGGACATGAGTTTGGGTAAACTCTGGGAGTTGGTGATGGACAGGTAGGCCTGGCGTGCTGCAGTCCATGGGGTTGCAAAGAGTCGGACGCAACTAAGCAACTGAACTGAACTGATCTGTGGTGTTGGAGAAGACTCTTGAGAGTCTCTTGGACTGCAAGGAGATCCAACCAGTCAATCCTAAAGGAAATCAGTCCTTAATATTCATTGGAAGGATCGATGCTGAAGCTGAAACTTCAATACTTTGGCCACCTGATGTGAAGAAATAACTCATTGGAAAAGACCCTGATGCTGGGAAAGATTGAACGCAGGAGGAGAAAGGGACAACAGAGGATGAGATAGTTGGATGGCATCACCAACTTGACAGACATGAGTCTGAGTAAACTCTGGGAGTTGGTGATGGACAGGGAGGCCTGGAGTGCTGCAGTCCATGGGGTTGCAAAGAGTCGGACATGACTGAGAGACTGAACTGAACTGATGTCTTCTTTAACTGATTTTTACTTAGCAACGCCCTTGAGGTCTATCTCAAGTATTCAAGTGTTAGTTGCTCAGTCGTGTCCAACTCTTTGCAACCCCACAGACTGTAGCCTGCCAGGCTCCTCTGTCTTTGGGATTTCTTAGGTAAGAATATTGGAGTAAGTAGCCATTCCCTTTCTCCAGAGGATCTTCCCAACCCAGGAATCAAACCCAGGTCTCCTGCATTGCAGGAAGATTCTTTACTGTCTGAGCCACCAGGGAAGCCCCGAGGTCTATCTACATTGTTGCAAATGGCACGCTTTCATTTCTTTTTTTATGATTGAGTAATATTCCCCTATGTGCATGTATGTCTCTGTATATCACAATTTATCCATTCATTCATTTATAGATATTTAGATTGCTCCTGTATTCTGGCTACTGTAAATAATACTACAATGAATACTGAGGAGTGTATATCATTTTGAACTAGTGTTTTCCATTTCTTTAGATATATATCCAAATGTGGAACTACTGGATCATATGGTAGTTCTATTTTTAATTTTTTGAGAAACCTCCATAATCGTCTTCTGTAGTGGCTGCACCAATTTACAGTCCCACCAACAGTGCACAAATGTTTCCTTTTTTCCCACACCCTCACAAATGTTTGTTATTTCTTGTCTTCTTTAATAGCTATTCAGACAAGTGTGAAGTGATATCTCATTGTAGTTCTGATTTGCATTTCTCTGATGATTAGTGATGTTGAACTCCTTTCCATATATCTGTTGGCCATCTGTTATGTCGTCTTTGGAAAAAATGTCAATTCAGACCTTCAGCCCACATTTTTTTTTTTTTTTGGCCACTGACTTGTATGAGTTATTTCTACATTTTAGATATTAACTTCTTATCAGATATGTGATTTGTAAATATTTTCTTCCATTTGGTATGTTGCCTTTTCATTTTGTTGATGCTTTCCTTTTCTATGCAGAATCTTTTTGGTTTGATGAAGACCTATTTGTTTATTTTTGCTTTGTTGCCTTTTCTTTTGGTGTCAGATTTAAAAAATCATCAAGACCTATGTCAATGAGTTTACCACCTAAGGATTTTTACATCTGAATTTATCAGGGATATTGATCTGCAATTTTCTTTTCTAGCAGCATCCTTCTCTGGTTTTGATACTGGGGTAATTCTGGGGTAGTTCAGTATAGCTGAAGTCCTGAAAGAAGTAAACTTCAAACCAAGAATACTTAATTGACAGAGTTATTCAGAATTAAAGGAGAGACCAAGAGTTTTCCAGACAAACAATGCTAAAGGAGTCACCATCACTAAACCAGATGTGTAAGGGCTTCTTTAAACTGAAACATTCATATGTTGCATGAATGAGCAACAAGAAAATACTCGGAAGGATAAATCTCATGGGAAATGTAAGTATAAAGGTAGTGGTGAATGGAAACCAAAGGAAAACTTGGGTTTTACCAAGTTTTGGGTAAAACTTGACAGCTTTACCCATGTCATACAAATAGACTTTGAAACAGACTATAATAAAAGGTGAAGAATATGTAATTATCATTACCTAATTATAAAGACGTCAACCCAACAAGACGATACACCATTCATAAGTAATTATGTACCCGACATCAGTTCAGTTCAGTTCAGTTGCTCAGTCATGTACAACTCTTTTCAACCCCATGAATCTCAGCATGCCAGGCCTCCCTGTCCATCACCAACTCCCGGAGTTCACCCAGACTCATGTCCATCGAGTCAGTGATGCCATCCAGCCAGCTCATCCTCTGTCGTCCCCTTCTCCTCCTGCCCCCAATCCCTCCCAGCATCAGAGTCTTTTCCAATGAGTCAACTCTTCGCATCAGGTGGCCAAAGTACTGGAGTTTAAGCCTTAGCATCACTCCTTCCAAAGAAAACCCAGGACTGATCTCCTTTACAATGGACTGGTTGCATCTCCTTGCAGTCCAAGGGACTCTCAGGAGTCTTCTACAACACCACAGTTCAAAAGCATCAATTCTTTGGCGCTCAGCTTTCTTCACAGTCCAACTCTCACATCCACACATGACCAGTGGAAAAACCATAGCCTTGACTAG
>NW_011495013.1:7931527-7931821 GCF_000754665.1 Bison bison bison
CTCCCAGCAATCTTGATTCCAGCTTGTGCTTCTTCCAGCCCAGCGTTTCTCATGATGTACTCTGCACAGAAGTTAAATAAGCAGGGTGACAATATACAGCCTTGACGTACTCCTTTTCCTATTGTTTTCCTGAACAACATTCTGTTGTTCCATGTCCAGTTCTAACTGTTGCTTCCTGACCTGCATATAGGTTTCACAAGAGGGAGATCAGGTGGTCTGGTATTTCCATCTCTTCCAGAATTTTCCACAGTTTATTGTGATCCACACAGTCAAAGGCTTTGGCATAGTCAATAA
>NW_011495013.1:7932004-7952672 GCF_000754665.1 Bison bison bison
ATTTTGAGCATTACTTTACTAGCATGTGAGATGAGTGCAATTGTGCGGTAGTTTGAGCATTTTTTGGCATTGCCTTTCTTTGGGATTGGAATGAAAACTGACTTTTTCCAGTCTTGTGGCCACTGCTGAGTTTTCCAAATTTGGTGGCATATTGAGTGCAGCACTTTCAGAGCATCATCTTTCAGGGTTTGAAATTGCTCCACTGGAATTCCATCACCTCCACTAGCTTTGTTCATAGTGATGCTTTCTAAGGCCCACTTGACTCCACATTCCAGGATGTCTGGCTCTAGGTGAGTGATCACACCATCGTGATTATCTTGGTCTTAAAGATCTTTTTTGTTCAGTTCTTCTGTGTATTCTTGCCACCTCTTCTTAATATCTTCTGCTTCTGTTAGGTCCATACCATTTCTGTCCTTTATCAAGCCCATTTTTGCAGAGGAGGACTTAAATATATAAATATTAACCAACCCAAAGGGAAAAACCACAATGCAATAACAGCAGGGGACTTTAACACCCCATTTACATCAATGGATAGATCATTCAGACAGAAGATCAATAAGAAGCCATCTGCCTTAAATGATACTTTATATAAGATGTACTTAACAGATATACACAGAACATTTCATCCAAAAAGCAACATAATACATGTTCTTCTTCAGTGCACATGCAACATTCTCAGTTTCTGTTTGGAGACATGAAAAAAGTTCTAGAATTAAATAGTGGTGGTTGTTGCACAACATTATTAATATACTTAATGCCACTGAATTGTACACTTTAAAATAGTTACAATGGTAACTTTTATGTTATGTGTTTTTACCACAATAAGAAAAAAGATGCCATGAAGAGAAGACAAGTCACAAAGCACAAACAAGTATTTGCAAAGCACATACAGATAGTGGGTTTGATTCAGAATATGTATTTTATGTATTCTAAAAGTACATTTTAAAAGGCAGAAAACTTAATAGAAAAAAAAAAAGGAGGAAAAAAATCGAAAGGGGCACTTCAACAGAGAGTAAACACCGACAGTAAATGAAAATAGGTAGACTTGCTCACCCTTTTTAGTAACCAAGGAAATATACGTTGGAAAAAAAAAAATGTTATCACCACTCCACACTCACCAGAATCTGGCTACCCACAGAGGCAGAGGTGAAGCTGAACAGGGAAGGAAAGTCCAAGTCTGAGCAGGTAGGGGAGGTGGGGACACTGCCGATACATGTTTAATAACTATTTTAAGACTTGAGAATCATATTTAGCCACGAAAAGGACTCTATGACCACACAATCCAACTTCTTCATTTTAGGGTTGAAACTGAGGTACTGCATGGATAACTCACCTCCTCAAGATCACACTGGCTGCTGCTGCTGCTGCTAAGTCACTTCAGTCGTGTCTGACTCTGTGTGACCCCATAGACGGCAGCCCACCAGGCTCCCCCGTCCCTGGGATTCTCCAGGCAAGAACACTGGAGTGGGCTGCCATTTCCTTCTCCAATACATGAAAGTGAAAAGTGAGAGTGAAGTTGCTCAGTCATGTCTGACTCTTCGCGACCCCATGGAATGCAGCCTCACATCAGCTAGCAGAGCCAAAACAACCTCACACCTTCTAACCACCAACCCATGTTGCACTGAGCCCCAGTATTCTGATGTGCATGAATGTCAGGGCCAAACTATGTCACTCCCCACTCGTAACCCTCCAATATCTTGGTGCTCGGGGCTGGTGCACTGGGATGACCCAGAGGGATGGGATGCGGAGGGAGGTGGGAGCGGAATTCAGGATGGGGAACACATGTACACCCATGGAGGATTCAAATCAATATATGGCAAAACCAATACAATATTGTAAAGTAAAATAAATAAATTAATTAATTTTTTTAAAAAGAAGAAGAACAAAATTCAGTCTTTTCCATGGTTGACAACAATCCATGTACAAACTTGCCCAGGTCACCAGCCACCTCCCCCACCCCCACCAACCCCCCCACCCTGCCAACTCCACTTCAGTCCCTCAGCCTCTCTGCTGTTTCTGGAGCAAAGAAGTACCCCATGTCTCCCTTGGGGCCTTACTTCCTGGATTCACCTGCTGGAACACCCTCCCCTAGGCTTCCATGTGGCTTTCAAGTATTCCTGCTTAGGATTTTAAATACTTTTATTTTTCTTAATATATTTTTAAAAATTATTTTCTTCTCATAATTGGATTAAATTTAGTAGAAAATAACCCTTTTATAGCAAGGTTGGTAATATAAAATTGTGCCCCAATGTAAGTACTTAGAAATAATATAGTATACTGGTTGGTTACAAAACAGATATATAAAAATCAAGAGCTTGATTACATATCAACAGTATCTAACTATAACACATCCTAAAAATTCACCTGTTCATAAGAGTAACTACAACCATAAAATACTCAGGAATATATTTAGTATGAGACTTTTTAAAAACAATGCTAAAACTTTAATTAAAGAAAAATAAATTGACAAATTTAAATAGATAAACTAGCTTGATCTTGAAAGAAAAATTTAAGAGCATAAACTATAAATGTGCTTCCTTTACAGTGGAGATGTCTGGGGGTATTTCACTCGCAGATTTGTAGTTATTATCAGATACTAGAACAAATAGTGTCTCACAAGTTCTGCAAAAGCAGATCCAAGTCTTGAGAGGCTTGAGGCTTACACACCTTGGGGAGAAGATTCTTATTTTCAGTGCAAAATTATAAATGCAAAAGTGCTAGGGCCCTTCTAGGGGCTTTACAAATCCAATTCTATGGAATTGAAAGGTTCTAATGCTTACTTTTCTTTACCTTCCCAGTCGATCTACCTCTAGTGTTATGAAATATAAAACTGAACAACACAACATTCATCAAACCAGCATTCATTCTATCATGTGCCAGTGGACAAAAGAGACACAGGGTAAACGCAATGAGAGCACCACCAACAGATGCTCAGAGGTGCCAAAAATGAGAACTAGCCCTATCCCAAGGTATGCATGGTTTCCCAGGTAGCAGAGTGGTAAAGAATCCGCCTGCCAATGCAGGAGATACAAGAGATGCAGGTTCAACCCCTGGGTCAGGAAGGTCCCCTGGAGGAGGAAATGACAACCCACTCCAGTATTCTCACCTGGAGAATTCCAGAGACAGAGTAGCCTGGCGGGCTACAGTCCAGGGGGTCACAAAAAGTCAGACATGACTGAACACACACACACACACACACACACACACACACACGCACACATGCACACACACACGGTATGCATCTCCCCTAGTGATCAGACTCCACAAATGCAACTAGACTACAAGGAGCAAAGATCAATGAAATCACCTGTGATTAGTGACTTATTAGGAAAATGAAATGGTTACGCTTAATGCAAAAAAAAAAATGTCTGTATCTGGGAAAAGCCAGATGCAAGACAAAAACTCTGAAACGCATTATACTAAAAAGACAGAAGTGGGTAGACAATGCAATTTACTTGTAACAACAACAATCACTGACACTTAGAATGGCACCTACTAGATGCCAGGAACTGTCCTAACTACTTCATATGCAGGGGAATCCATTTACTCCTGACAAAAACCTGTAAGGAAGTACTATTATTTGCCCCAGTTTAAAGATGAGGAAAATGAGACACAGAAAGATTAAGAAATTTGACTGAGGTCACACAGTTAATAAGTAACAAATTGAGAATTTGAACCCACACCATCTGGCTCCAGAGTCCATGATCTACTCTCTAACTCACAGAAAAGCAATTAATTCAAAGATGGACCTCAGACCACAACAGAAGTTCCCTACAGTGAAGAAGGAATAGAAAACCGCTGATAAGCTTGTTCTAGAACCTCTAGAAATATACTCTCTCATCCAGTAGATATTGGTCTTGTTTCCTACATATATTTTAGTCGTAATACCTATCTTAGAAAGTGATTAAGTGTGATATCTGAAAGTAAAAGAATCGCTTTGTTTAAAAACAAATTTTAAATTCCATATTTGACCTTTAGCTTCAAGCTGCTAAATTTTCCAAGAAAATTCAAGTCTCTACCCTTTTTTTGATGTTGTACAATAATCAGTGCTTCCTTGATGGCTCAGACTGTAAAGAATCTGCTTGCAATTCAGGATTGAACCTGGGTTCAATCCCTGGGTTGGGAAGATCCCCTGAAGAAGGGAATGGCTACCCGCTCCAGTATTCCTGCCTGGAAATTCCATGGACAGAGGGGCCTGGCAGGCTACAGTTCATGGAGTCACAAAGAGTTGGAGACGAGTGAGCAACTAACACTTAGCCAGGACTGAGTTAGCCTAAAAATCAGCCTACTTAACTATTTAGAAAAAATATTTAACTACTTATCTACTACTTTAAAAAGCACTTAATGTCTTACTGCAATAGATTTTATGGGTTCTCTTCAGCTGTGATAATGTTCTCTACTTGTTGGGATAGAATATGAATATGAATAAATTCATCTTTAGTTGAGTTACCTGTGAGTTTTCTTTGTGAAGAAACATTTGACCATTCATACTTTGAAATGAGGGCTTCCTGGGTAGCTCAGCTGGTAAAGAATCCGCCTACAATGCAGGAGACCCAGTTCAATTCCTGGGTCAGGAAATTCCCCTGGAGAAGGGATAGGCTACCCACTCCAGTATTCTTAGGCTTGCCTGGTGGCTCAGATGGTAAAGAATCTGCCTGCAATGTGGGAGACCTGGGTTCGATCCCTGGGTTGGGAAGATCCCCTGGAGAAGGTTATGGCAATCCACTCCAGTATTCTTGACTGGAGAATCCCTATAGACAGAGGAGCCTGGTGGGCTACAGTCCATGGGGTCACAAACAGTCAGACACGACTGAACAACTAAGCACAGCACAAGCACTTTGAAATGAACTATTTAAAGTTAAATAAAATGAATTATTTAACCAAACCCATTTTAAAGTTCTGAAGAGTTACAACTTCAGTTTAGCCCTTTCCATTTCTTTCATCTAAGCATTCACAGGAATGTGCTCTTTCTGTGGGTCCCTTTTCTGTACAACTATAATTCACTGAAATGCATAGGGTTCCCAGCATCTCACAGGGGTACAATGAGGAAAAAAGCAAACACAATTCAACATCTGCTAAAAGAACACCCTTTCAAGATCTTATATATAAAGCTACAGAAGGAAAGGAGGAAGGAAATGTATGTTTAGAGGCGGTCAGTGAAAACACTATTTAAGGAAGTCCCCCTTCATGGGAAGGAACATAATGTGGTTTAACAGCATGCTAGCCAGAAAGATAAGGCATCTTGGTTCACCTAGTCAAATGGGATCTCACTTCAGAGAAGGTACAGGACTTAGTTGTTCCTCCTTCAGTGTCTTCACTTGTGAAGTAAACGGTGGAGAAATGGTTATCTACACATATACTTTATGGAGATGCTATGGAGAACAGAATATTGCAAGTGTGTATGTAAAACCCCTCTACATTTGTGAAATCTAGGCTACGTAAAGTCTAAGAACAGAGGGAAACCCAAGGGCGAGGGAAGTTCAGAGTTTCAGGTAATCCAGAAAAGTATGGGCGAGTGCAAATAACTGTGGCATACAAGGACAAGAACTCCAGGTGGCAAGAAGTCCCCTTTGAAACAGACTGGATGCAGGATAGGAAAGTCTACCATTATGAACCCAGAAAGGCAGAACTATAACTTAATCAGATTGTAAGCTTAACAAAACCAGGATCATCCATTTTTCGGTTTCCCCATCCCTATCTTATTGTGTGTGTGTGTGTGTGTGTGTGGTCAGTCATTTCTGACTTTTGCAACTCATGGACTATAGCCTGCCAGGTTCCTCTGCCCATGGAATTCTCCAGGCAAGAATACTGAAATGGGCTGGCATTTCCTTCTCCAGAGTATCTTCCCGACTCAGGGATCAAACCCGGGTCTCCTGCACTACAGGCAGATTCTTCACCATCTGAGCTACTGGGAAGTCCGTGCTTCCTCTACTCATTTAATTTGGCCTCTTTTCTAATTGTCCTTCAGGACAAGTGATATCATTTCTACCCTCATCAACAAACACTTAATAGAAACTACTAATTACAGAACTAGCTTCTAAGATTTCTAAGGATCCCCAGACCAGCAGCTCATGACGCAGAGAACAAAACTCATCTTACAAAAACCATGATGTCAAATACAGTTCTTTAAAAAAAAAGAAAAGCTGCAACAAGTGACATACACTTCTGGTTAAAACAAGTTTCTTTTAAGACAGGCAGGTGGGAAAGGGGGGTACAGAGAAACACTGTTTCCACTATACTGCCATTTCCCAGACATTCTGGGAATTGGTCTTTTCATAATTGCCTTCAGTGCCTACAGCACAGTTTTCTGAATATATTCAGCGCTAAAATAACTATACAAAACTTTGATGTAAATTTTATTTTTTGATAACACTAAAAATTGCTGAAAGCTATGAATAAATTAGGTAATACCATTTCTGAACAGAAATGCTAATTTTTTCTTACAGGCTTTGTCTTTCTCATCATGATACAAATAATTAGTGAATAAATCACAACTATTATAGCCAGATCCAGAAGTGTTTTTGAGACCTAGAATTCTTTTATTATTTCTACTTTTAAGTAGCATGAGGACCAAACCTTTGATTAAACTCCCACTTCATTTACTAGAAATTACTCATACTGTACTATTCTCCATAAAATGCTTTATATGACTAGTAATTGTTTAACACAGAAAAAGAAAAAGTTAAAATTGAGGAGGGGGCGAGAGAAAGGGAAACAGGAAAAAGTGATTTCTCATCATCCCAGGGTACCAGGCTAAAATAATTTATTTCATGGGAAGGTGATCTTCAGCTCCTAATGATGACCATGAGAATGTGAGCAGGGGAATAACTTATAATGATTTTTAAATCTGATTTCACTCATGTGGACTCTCATATACAGTCACTGAGTATTCATGATATAGTTGGCATTTTACAACAAAGAACAGTATTTCCTGTATACCGTTCTCTTCCTTGCACCATGAACATTTACAATTTGTATGTCTTGACCTACTAAACACAATGCATGATCAGGGATTAGATGCTGGACTTGGGAGGGGAGGTTTTGAAACAGCTATGAAAACATCAGTGGAATGATGAATGAAATTTGACCATGGCTGCTGCTGCTGCTGCTGCTGCTGCTGCGTCGAGTCAGTTGTGTCCGACTCTGTGCAACACGGCAGCCCACCAGGCTCCTCTGTCCCTGGGATTCTCCAGGCAAGAGTACTGGAGTGGGTTGCCATTGCCTTCTACTATTTGACCATGGACTCTGGACCAAATAATAGTATTGTATCAGTGTTACATGTCTTGACTTTGACCATTGTACTGTTGTTCTAAAAGAGAATATCCTCATTTTTAGGCAATATACAACAACCCATTTAGTGGCAAAAAGGGATTATCTACATGGGCCTTTGCTGTGATCCAGTTAAGACTCTACACTTCCACTGCAGAGGGCACAGGTTCTATTCCTGATGCGGCCACAAAAAAAAAAAGAAGTAAAGAAGGGGACTGTCTACAACGTATTCTCCAGTGGTTCAGAAAACATGCATAGGAAGAGAAAGAGACCAAGTAACAGACCAACAGAATGACAGAGCAAATGGGGCAACCAGAGGCAATTTGTGAATCTAAGTAAAGTTTATCTGAGAATTCCTTGTACTAGTCCTGCAACTCTTCTATCAGTTTGAAACTATAGCAAAATAAAAGGTTATAAAAATACTTTAGGAGAGTGGATAGAACAAATGGTGTTATCCCCCTCTTCAGTCTTAAATACGTTTCTGCTTCCTAGAGGAAAAAAAAGAAAGTGAATACTGTTCGATGGAAATAGATAAATTGGCAAATAAAGAGGGTAAATCAGACCCCTAGGACTTCAGATCTACATCTTGGCTGTTTTAAGTGATGAAGAAGGTCAGATCCAGGAGAGTAGAATAAGAACACAAATACGAATCAAGAGTGGGAGAAGAAGAGACAGAGAGGAAATTAAGACACAAGACAGGAAGCTGATACAACCTTATTTCAGAAACATGGAAACTCAACTACCAGTGAGAAAATGAGTTTTCATGGGATCACAGAGTTGAGACTTTTCAGAGCCAGAAAAATCCCCTAGTACACTAGCCACTTTACTGTTTATGGAGTATTTAGAGCTGTCTCACTTTTTATAAGCTGGAGAATTGTCTGGAAACCTCTAAAGCCTGATGCCAATGCTCCCAATTGTCCTGAAGTAAAAGAAACTATATCTTCTACCCCATACTCACCCCCCAGAATCCTAGAAAGTGCTAGAAGACACAAATCTTCAGGTAGCAATAAGAAGGATCCTATAAACTTATACTTTCCCCTAGGAGTCCACCTAGTCAAGGCATACAACTAAGGGAGAAATAACCAATAATCTCAGAAGCTTACAAGCTCTTATGCCTGCATCACTAGAGTCTCCAGGTTCCCAGGGTCAGTCAAGCAAACAACAATATGACCCAGAAGACCTTATAGAAATACGAGAGATGGCCCAGGATATTCAAGAGACTCGTGCCATCATCTTGTAACTTCCTCCACCATAAAGACAGTTAAACTGGCTAAAAGGTTAAATTTTCAATCATCTCATCACATAGAATGTTTGATTTAAGTACAAAGTAATAAAATGATAAGGGAGGCATTACAGAAAGAGCACTGAACTTACAGTTAGAATACCAAGGCTCTAATCCTGACTCTTATTCTTACTAGCATCATGATAACCTTTTTGGTTGTCCATGATATTTTTGGGCTCCAAAGTCACTGCAGATGGTGATTGCAGCCATGAAATTAAAAGACGCTTACTCCTTGGGAGAAAAGTTATGACCAACCTAGACAGCATATTCAAAAGCAGAGACATTACTTTGCCAACAAAGGTCCGTCTAGTCAAGGCTATGGTTTTTCCAGTGGTCATGTATGGATGTGAGAGTTGGACTGTGAAGAAAGCAGAGTGCTGAAGAATTGATGCTTTTGAACTGTGGTGTTGGAAAAGACTCTTGAGAGTCCTCTTGGACTGCAAGGAGATCCAACCAGTCCATTCTGAAGGAGATCAGCCCTGGGATTTCTTTGGAAGGAATGATGCTAAAGCTGAAACTCCAGTACTTTGGCCACCTGATGTGAAGAGTTGACTCATTGGAAAAGACTCTGATGCTGGGAGGGATTGGGGGCAGGAGGAGAAGGGGACGACAGAGGATGAGGTGGCTGGATGGCATCACTGACTCGATGGACATGAGTCTGAGTGAGCTCCGGGAGTTGGTGATGGACAGGGAGGCCTGGCGTGCTGCGATTCATGGGGTCGCAAAGAGTCGGACACGACTGAGCAACTGAACTGAACTGAACTGCTGTCTGCATAGGATAAACCTGCGTAGGAAGTCCTGCCTTCTTTGAAGGGTTGAGGTCTCCCCAAATCTCCTTTGAACCAACCAGCCATCCTACTGGGTACTGAGGACTCAACTCTCCACTCAACTCCCGAAAATTCGAAAATAGGAAAGCTTTGAACCCTGCCCTCAAAGAGCTTGAAGTCCAATGGGGGAACAGACACATAAACAAAGTCAAGCAACCAAGATGTCTCAATAAAAATATGGGACAGGGCACAGAGGGCTGATGGGGGCTGGTGAGTCCACCACTGGTGTGAGGATTACAGAAAAGGCTTCAGAGAAGGTAAGGACTGAACTCAGTCAGAAAAGATGAGCAAGTGTTGACTAGGCCTCTCACTATATTTTTGATGGATAAAATGTGGATAGATAGACTGATCCTGGCAGGCATGTGGAAGAATATATCACTCCAAGCTGATTGAACAATACTAATAAAGGTACAGTATGAAAGAGTACAGGTAGAAGACACAGCTGGAGATGGAGGAAAGACAGAGGGAAGACAAGGAAAAATGGCATCAAGTACCTTGTATTCCAATCTAAGGAGTTTTAACTTGATCCTAGAGTAGATGCAAAGCTATAGGTTTTAAGTATCCTTCTGAAGTCTGTATAGTTGAAAGATGAAGATTCAAAAGTAGAATCAACTAGGGCAGTGATCCACCAAAAGAATGAAAGTGGGAGCTGGAATAAGACTCTGATGAAAGAAAGGAGAATTCATGAGACTTGGTAACAGACTGGATGTGTGTTGGGTTGAGCAGTCATGGCAAAGGAGTTAAGGGTGTAAAGAGACAATATATATGAAAGTAATTTCTAAACTACAAAAACAATTGAAAAACATTGTTTTATAAAGTCTAGGTAAATAGTGACAGAATCAGACAGAAACCTTAGTTTTGTCTGATGTTAATTTTCTTCTACCACAAACAAACGGTTTTAAAAAATCATAACTGAAAGTAAGAAAAATTTCCTCAAAACTTTTAAAATAAAAGTTTATCTGTACTATAAAGAGATTTAATAGATTTTTTTCCTTAATTTTCCCTGGAGTATCAAGGTTGTTTCAAAGATAGGCTTTGAATAAATAGCCCTGTAATTCATCGGTATTTGATTGACCTAGTGTAAGTTTTTATACATACAAGTCTCATGTTGCTCATTTTTTGAAATGGGAGTCCTAATAAGATGTAATACACTATTCTTTTGAGGAATAAAGAAAATAATGCATGTACTTAGCACAGTAGAACAGTACCTGGCCATATCTGGTACTCAATAATTTGTGCCATAACTACTACAGATGTGTGGGAAGGAGCTAACCTAACAGGCCTGTGAGGCTGAAAAAGGTCTGCTTACAAGGCTGGTCCTTGGCTGGTATCTGGGAACTTGGACTTTGGGAGAGGGAGAGCTCTAACATTCCTAGTGCTGATAAGAATAGCTCACTGGGTCTAAATTGTACAATCTGGTTTACACTGAACACCTGCTTTCTTTCTGGAGTCTGGAGTTTTGGTACATGCTTTGACAGAGGGTGTCTATGTGACCAGCCCAGTGAAAACCTTCAGCACTGAGTCTCCACTGAGATTCCCAGTGAGAAAACATTTCACAACTGTCACAACGGGAGCTGAAGGAATTATACACCCGCTTTGTGACTCTACCGAGAGAGAACTCCTGCAAGCTTGTGCTTGGTTTCTCCAGACCTGCCCCATGCACCTTTTGCCTTGCTCATTTTGCTTTGTCTCCCTTTCACTGAAATAAATCATAGCAGTGACCTCAACTCTATACTGAGTCCCATGCAATCTACTGAATCCCTGAACCTAGGGATGGCCTTAGGGATCCCCAGCACAACTAGTCTCCCTGTTCCTCAACCTCATAAACTACTGGCCAGTTTTCAAACCAGAGGAGTATTACAGACAACAAACCAACCAGATTGATAATTTTAAAGTCGAATGATAAAACTTCCTGATTTCTCAAGTAACAGTAGTTGCAGATTTATATACAACTTGAAATTTCTGTATTCAAACATCTCATCATATAGAAATCTCACCATTCTTTGTTTTTTATTATTTAATAGGTCATTTTTCTGATTAAACTCCAGTCCTATTCTTCCCTAGATTCCATCTCAAAACCAAGTGGAGGCTCCAGCAGAATATGAGGTGCTCTGATCTATGTGATTAGTTCCCTAATCAGAAAGCAAGATCACAGTGTCCTCTGTTCTGTGTTATTACAAGAAGAGCAAACAATATAAATTGTCAGTAAGATCATTTATCAGTTCACTAGAAGATGCAGAAATATGAGCTAGTTGAGAACGAATAAGAAGGACAAACCAAAAAATGAACCACAACAGAAACTAAAACACAAGTTTTCCAACATCAGACTTGGAAGAAACAGCTTGACTGAATTTCCCAATGAATTTCCCAGAATTCCTTGGCACACTTCGAAAAGTACAATAAACTGTACTTAGGGTACAAGAAAATTTTCAGTAAAGTCCTGCTGCCATCGTATCAAAGGAGCTGGGATATAGAAAACCTGGAGAAGACTGATGTCTGACTCACACTGTGATTAACTGAGACTTTTAATAAAGGATAAGTGTCACTTAATAGCTATAAAGAAACCACGTAGCTACTAGATCAGTCAGTAGCCTACCCACTGTTTCTCTTCTAAAACAGAATATGAACAACTAAAATAAATATATCTGGGGCTATCCACTTAAAAGAGTTTTATATTTTTAACAAAATAATGTTTTTAAAATACCTGTTGATTTCCATGGGTTACCCACATTACAGCCCTTCTTAGATCACAGCTTCTAGGGTAAGGGAGATGGTAACAAGAACACTGATCCACGGAAAACAGAAAACTGGGCACATTAACCCAACAGGGAAGAAATACTACAATGCATGCTACTGGGCTTACCTAGAAGCCAGGTTCAGAGCTGTCATGAAGGAATTAAGCCCAGTATTATCAAAACTTTTACTTTCTGAAGAATTCAGATTCTTATCTTAACATGCCAAACTTTTTAATATAGGTAAACATTTGTTTTTAATTGTGGGAGGAAAGCAAATCTGCAATCGTATTTTCAACTGAAGGTCATAAGTGTCCCAATGAACATCAGTTCCTGAGAAAAGAATCCAGGAGGGATAAAAATGCCCAGCTCCTGGGATGAGTAAGGGCTCAGGCAGAACTAGCTAATGCGACTAGGCTCCCTGGGCCAGTCATCAGTAGCCAGAAAGGAGATGAATTCTTTTTTTTTTTTTCCCATTAAAGTATAGTTGATTTACAATATCATGTAAGTTTCATGTATACAGCATAGTGGTTCAGGTTTTTTGCAAATTATATTCCATTATAAATTATAAAATATCGAGTATAATCCCCTGTGTGTGGGTGTGTGTGCTCAGTTGTGTCCGATTCTTTGTGACCCCATGGACTAGCCCATCAGGCTCCTCTGTCCATGGGATTTTCCAGGCAAGGTAATTCCCTGTGCTATACAGTAAATCGATGATAAGTGTCAGAGGCTGGGCTTTTTTTACATGTTGTGACAACTTCCTCATTCTGTCCTTTCTGGTTCTCATGGTGGCTGAAGCTGCTTCCAGGAAAGACAGCGGGTCAGGTTGTCAAACAAGAGGGTTTCCACTGTTCTCTTTATTCTCCCTAAGCTAAAGCAATGAGGGCCTTTTTAACTTTGTATCATCTTTGTATTATCATTTATCATCTTCAAAGTGACTTAACAATTACAAAGAATTTCAACTGTAACAGTCCATATCTCTAAACAGGTAAAGTAGGTTTCCAAGGCTTTCTTGGTTAGTAAAGGACCACACTTTCCCATGTTTACTGTAATATTTCTATTCTTTTCTTATTATACTATTCAAATTATAACAGATCATTATCATACAGCAAAAATATATTAATGTTTCCCTTAAAATTTATTTTAGATTTTAAAATAATTCATATTTCTAGTCTTACCTGAAACTCTTTTGGAATCCTGAATTTTTCAGATTTAATAAATGTATTATACCTCATATACCACACATAACACTCCCAGCAAGAACTAGGACAGCCCCACGCAATTAAACACATGATTATACCACATATTACCCATATTATTACCACATATACCCATATCCACTAAGATAAAAACTAAAAATAGCTTCATCTAAGGTCAGGTTTTACAACTGAGTTTTTGAAGTTTGGGTTTTCAGCACTATGGGGATTTAGGAAGGTGGATAAAAGACTGAATTATATGAACCTGCAGAATTCCACAGGTCACAATGACAAGCCACAACAGAAATTAACAGAATTGAGGGCCACCAGTGAAAAGCAATGTCATTCTGTCTGTACTGGGGGAACCAAAACACAGAGAAATCAGTGGGAGAAGTTAGTGGAAGTAAAACAAAAACAAAAAGAAGCAAATCCATTTCTGAGGATGGTACTCCAGAAAAAAAGTAGAGTAAAATAAAACAAAACATCAAGATCACCAACAATCTACTAGTAAACAACTAGACCACGGCATGTGGTAAACAAGGGTGACCCAGTCTCTCCAGCCATCCCCTGGGACCCGAGAAAATGTCTAAAAGGGAGAACACGGCTGGACCCGCAGTACTGGATGATGAGTCCCCAAAACAGCAGGAAGAAAAAGGTGGGTCAGAGGCTACTCTACACTCACACACCTCATCGAGTGGTAGAACCAGAGGACAAACCAACTTAAGAGCCAGGAGCTGGATGACAACATGAACCGCATGCCAGCTGCTCACCAACCAGGTTCTCAGTGAGCCACTGTCCCCTGCTCCCATCAAAGGAACTTTGTACTAGCTGCTTAGCACCAAAAAAGTTGAACAGTTTTGCTGTCAGTCAACTTCATCAAATCACTAACCAGTTTTAAGTGACTTCCACTGAGTAGTGGAGAAATATTCATATAGAGTGATGGACATAGACACAGTTTGTATGTGCTAATAAAGAAGACTTTGATACATAATATGAGTTTATGGGAAACAGTCATTTACAAAACATACCTAATGAATTCCTCAAGGATCTAAAACTGATGTAGGAATTTATTTCCTCTAACAGATTAATTCAGTAGGCCAACATAAAATGTATATCCACGTATACTAAACCCATAATTAACAGACGTGTGAAAATGTCCATCCATATTCTAAACTTTATCTTTCAAATCATTAGCTTAACTTCATTAGCTAACAAATCATTAGCTTAACTTCATTAACCTAAAGCTTATTGCATAAGATTTGGAGGGTGTGAGGAATGTCAGTGTCAAAAGGTAGTATCAACATAGAAAGCAGCAAAGTAAATTTTGATTGTCTCCTACCTCTGGGCGACCCTCGTAGTAGGTCAACATGGACTTTGTGAGCACAAAAAGTCTCTCTTTGTAGTTTAAGGGCGACGTCTTCTTTTTCTGCTGTGACCTCTTAATAAGAATCTCTTCCAGAATAGTGTTAAAATTCATCTCGGTCTTCTGATCACTCTTTCTCCTGCCATTGAAGATCCCAGTGTTCTAAAGTAAGAAAATTAACAGTTGAAATAAAATGCAACATGTTAATTATCCAAGGACGCCAGTCATTCCAAATTACAAAAACAGATTTTACTCTGACAGCTGGAGCTGAGGAATGTTACTCTACGCACCCGGACAGAAAGTGCCTGGACAGGGCATGAAAGCTCAACCTCCTCTTCTTCCCTGCTGCTGCTGCTGCTAAGTCACTTCAGTCGTGTCCGACTCCGTGTGACCCCATAGACGGCAGCCCACCAGGCTCCCCCGTCCCTGGGATTCTCCAGGCAAGAACACTGGAGTGGGTTGCCATTTCCTTCTCCAATGCATGAAAGTGAAAAGTGAAAATGAAGTTGCTCAGCTGTGTCCAACTCTTCATGACCCCATGGACTGCAGCCTACTAGGCTCCTCCATCCATGGGATTTTCCAGGCAAGAGCACTGGAGTGGGTTGCCATTGCCTTCTCCCTAGCCCCATCCTTTTCCTCCAAGTCCCAGGATTTGATAAGAAAACCTAATCCAAACCGCCATGATGATCCACTCCTTTGTCCCTCCCTGCCAATCCCTTGGTTTGCTGGCACACTCTACTGCTATTTGATTGCAGAGAAACAAATATTTCAGAGGGAAAAGTACATTTCATTACCTGCATGGCTAGTTTAGGCTGGTATTTAAATTGCCTCAGGATCTTGGTACACAAATAGACAAGCACATAGGCATGGCAGACTTGAACAAAATGAATTACCACAGTGGTGTATGGCATCAATCTCCAGTTGTAACAAGGATGTAATCTTGATAAGCAACCTCACCACCAGAACTACAAGGATGCTCTCTGATACCTACACTACCATTCCCCACATTCTCTTCCCTGTGGCTCCTGTCTCAATCACAAGAGAAAACGATTCCCACCCAGTTACAGCTTATGCTACTCAGCTACCCTACCCTACATGGCTGCCCCTCAAGGCAGAGCTCCTCTGTATGAGGTCCTCAGTCCTGTATTTGGAGCCCCCACATCTAGACTATCCATGCCCAGGCTAATACGCCTTCCAAAATCCAACAAAATTTCACTTTCTGAAAACCAAAGACACTCAGTAAAGGCCTGGACATTTTTATCTGAGACAAGTTGAAAGGACAACAGCCCTTTCTTCCCTTCCTTCCACCATACCCTAACAAGAAGTTGCTGCTGCTGCTGCTGCTAAGTCACTTCAGTCGTGTCCGACTCCGTGCGACCCCAGAGATGGCAGCCCACCAGGCTCCCCCGTCCCTGGGATTCTCCAGGCAAGAACACTGGAGTGGGTTGCCATTGCCTTCTCCAATGCATGAAAGTGAAAAGTGAAAGTGAAGTCGCTCAGTCGTGTCAGACTCTTCGAGACCACATGGACTGCAGCCCACCAGGCTCCTCCATCCATGGGACTTTCCAGGCAGGAGTACTGGAGTAGGGTGCCATTGGAAGTTACTGTGTATAAAATCAGAGAGGCAGGGACTTCCCAGGTGGTCCAGTGGCTAAGACTCTGGGCTCACAATACTGGGAGCCTGGGTTCGATCCCTGGCCAAGGAACTAGATTCCACATGCAGCAACTAAAGATCCTGTATGCCACAACTAAGACCTGACACAATTAATAAAATATTTTTTTAAAAATCAGAGAGGCAACAGGAGTCACGTGAAGAGAATAAGTGGTTATCAGAAAGCACAACTGGGAACTTGCCACTGAGTTTGGCAGTGAGAAATTTACAAACTTTTTGGCCAACCCAATACCAACCTCAGCCAACATGATACCACCCAAGCTGACACCCTGGCAACTCCCTTGCAACTCCCTACTACTGATCTTTCATTATCCAATCAGGCCCTCTGTTTTCTGTAAAGTTACTTTACAACAGCTTAACCTCTGAACATCAGTTTCTTTCATTCATAAAACATGGAGCTAAATATCACAAGGTTACTGTGAGGTTTAATGAGATGTGAGAGAGAACTTACTTATTATGAAACACCGTACAAATGTTTATTATTGTTATTTTTTAATTCCAATGTTCTTTTTTTAGCTTAAAGAATTATCATCTGGACCATGAAAATAGCTTTCCAACTGGTCTTCCTTTCACCCCAGCTCCTGCCTCATTTTATTCAAACTACATGCCCTTTATTTTCATTGGCTCAGCCTTCAAAGACACCACTGTCATCATGCCATTATTCCCACTGGCTCAGCCTCCGAAGACATCACTGTCATCACACCACATTCATTCACTGGAAATCCTCCATGCCTCCCCAAAGTCCTCTTCATCACCTGAAGGATAAAGTAAAAATTCTTTAGCCAAAACACTAGACATGGCCCACAATTTAGCTGCAACCTAACATCCAACCCTTACTTTTACTGCTCTCCAAACATTCCACTGGAGAAGGCAATGGCACCCCACTCCAGCACTCTTGCCTGGAAAATCCCATGGGCGGAGGAGCCTGGTCAGACACGACTGAGCGACTTCACTTTCACTTTTCACTTTCGTGCATTGGAGAAGGAAATGGCAACCCACTCCAGTGTTCTTGCCTGGAGAATCCCAGGGACAGGGGAGCCTGATGGACTGCTGTCTATGGGGTCGCACAGAGTTGGACACGACTGAAGCGACTTAGCAGCAGCAGCAGCCAACACTCCACATCCCAGTCAAAATAGTCAGCATTCATTCCCTGGCCTAGAGAACCCCCTCTCTCCACCTATGAAAACTACTAGCTCAAAACTCACCTCCCTGATGAAGCCTTTCCTGATGGTCTCAATTAGTTAAAAACTACCTGGTTCCTGGGCCCATGATCTCTGTATCACCCACCACAGAACTCATTGTTGCCTTCCATGGTTTAGAGCAATTGGTGTTGCTCTAAATTGATATTCTAACTCTCACCTAGATTTTAAGCTCCTGGAGGAATAATTCTCAACTTTAAGTGCACATCAGAATCACACAGGGAAGTTTTTTTCAGAATTCAGACATCCTGAACCCACAACCAGGTATTCTGAATTGGTCTGGGGTGGGGTCCAGGGCATCATGATTTAATGTGAAGGTAGATTTGAGAGCCACTATCTTAAATGAAGAGAAACTGGTCTCTGACACAAACTCTTTATACCACTCTTAGTGCCTCTCAATAAGAGGTGGATAACAGGTCTAATTGACCCATTATCCTAAGCTGAGAAGTCAGAGAAAAAAGCTCTTGTTCTTTTGCATCTAAGTTGGTCCTCCTTAGTTTAAACTATAAATTTGGTACTGACCCAGCAAGCCCACTACACAGCAAATACCCTGAGAAAACAATAATCAAAAAAGACACTTGTACCCCAATGTGCATAGCAGCACTATTTAAAACAGCCAGAACATGGAAGCAACCTACATGCTTATCAACAGATGAATAGATAAAGAAGATGTGGCACATATATACAATGTGATATTAGACATAAAAAAGAACAAATCTGAGTCAGGTCTAGTGAGGTGAATGAACCTAGAACCTGTTATACAGAATGAAGTAGGTCAGAAAGATAAAAATAAATACAGTATATTAATGCATAAATATGGAATCTCAAAAATGGTACTGACAAGCCTATTTGCAGGGGAGGAATGGAGACACAGATGTAGAAAATCAACTTGTATACACAGCACGGGAGGGAGAGAGTGCGCCAAATGGAAAAAGTAGCACCAACATACATACACTATCAGATGTAAGATGGGTAGCTGCTGAGAGGTTCCTAAGTAGCACAAGAAGCCCAGTCTAGTGCTCTGTGAGGACCTGGGGGGATGCTATGGAGGGAGAGGATGGAGGTGAGGGAGAGGATGGAGGTGAGGGAGAGGATGGAGGTTAGGGAGGGAGCGGATGTATGTATAATTACGGCTGACTTGCACTGTTGTATGGCAGAAACCAACACAACATTGTAAAAATTTTAAACTACATACTTAAATAAATGAAAAAAATAGTTCATTGTTGTTGTAATAATCTGTTGGTCAATGGGAAATCCTGGCCAAAGAATACTATGAAACTTCATATAAACAAAGGAAAGTTCTCCTCACGTAGATTTTCAGTTAAAGATGGAGGGCTGAATGTACACATTAGCCCAGGCTCCGTCCTAAAATCCTAGTGTTAAGAGAAGACATTGCATGCATAACACAAGGTCAGGATACAGCCAAAATAAAGTACACAGACCAAAAGAGAGGACCCTGGGGGAAAAACAGATATGAAAAGCACAGTAGAAGAGTCAGAATTTAAAACTGAGGAAATATTCCCAAAATATGAAACAAAAAAAAACAAAAAATAAAAATAAAAACTGGAGAGGAAATATAATTTTCTGGATCCATCCAGAAAATTTAGCATTTGAAAAATAGGAGTTCCAAGATGAGAAAGCAGTGAGAAACCAACCAAAAAAGAAATTTAGGAAAATTTCCCCAAATTAAAGATTACTTCTCAATTGAAACAGAACCAAATCAGCAGAGCTCATAAAATTTCAAAATCACAGGGACAAGCAGAAGATTCAGCAAGCTTAAAAATAGGTTTCACAGAAAGGATCAAAATTCATAATAGCAATCATCAAGGACAATAACAGAAGCTAGAAAATAATGGAGAATTTTTTTGAAGAAAATTTCTTTTTTTTTTTTTTCCCGCGCCCGGGAGGCGTCTGCGCCTGCGCCACGAACTGCGCCTGCGCAGTACCGCCTCCAGGCGCCCCACCCCCAGAAAATTTATTTCTAACCTGAGTCTATAGCTGTTCCCTGGTGGCTCAGAGGATACAGCATCTGCCTGCCATGCGGGAGAGCCGGGTTCGATCCCTGGGTTGGGAAGATCCCCTGCAGAAGGAAATGGCAACCAACTCCAGTATTCTTGCCTGGGAAATCCCATGGACAGAGGAGCCTGGCGGGCTACAGTCTACAGGGTCGCAAAGAGTTGGACACAACTGAGCGAGTTCACTTCACTAAGAGTCTATCCTCAACCAAACTATCAATACAATGACAAGAGAATAAAAACATTTTTCAAATATTCAAGGTTTTAAAATTTTTACCTCATATTCACCCTCTTCAAATAGCTACCTGAGGACAATACTCCATTAAAATAAAAAAACTATATCACAAAACACACGGAACCCAGGAAACAAGGGTTTCAAAACAAAAGAGGTAAAAACAGTCTCCCAGACAATGGTGAAGGGAAATCTGAAGCTGACATTGGGCAGCAGACCGAAAATCACCAGGCCAAATTAGACCAAGGGCAGGTCAGGAAGCAACAGTTAGAACTGGACATGGAACAACAGACTGGTTCCAAATAGGAAAAGGAGTACATCAGGGCTGTATATTGTCACCCTGCTTATTTAACTTATATGCAGAGTACATCATAAGAAACACTGGGCTGGAAGAAGCACAAGCTGGAATCAAGATTGCCGGGAGAAATATCAATAACCTCAGATATGCAGATGATACCACCCTTATGACAGAAGATGAAGAAGAACTAAAGAGCCTCTTGATGAAAGTGAAAGAGGAGACTGAAAAAGTTGGCTTAAAGCTCAACATTCAGAAAACGAAAATCATGGCATCTGGTCCCATCACTTCATGGGAAATAGATGGGGAAACAGTGGAAACAGTGTCAGACTTTATTTTTTGGGGCTCCAAAATCACTGCAGATGGTGATTGCAGCCATGAAATTAAAAGACACTTATTCCTTGGAAGGAAAGTTATGACCAAACTAGATAGCATATTCAAAAGCAGAGACATTACTTGGCCAACAAAGGTCCATCTAGTCGAGGCCATCGTTTTTTCCAGTGGTCATGTATGGATGTGAGAGTTGGACTGTGAAGAAAGCTGAGCACCGAAGAATTGATGCTTTTGAACTGTGGTGTTGGAGAAG
>NW_011495013.1:7952772-7957536 GCF_000754665.1 Bison bison bison
GAAGACTCTTAAGAGTCCCTTGGACTGCAAGGACATCCAACCAGTCCATCCTAAAGGAGATCAGTCCTGGGTGTTCTTTGGAAGGACTGATGCTAAAGCTGAAACTACTTTGGCCACCTCATGCAAAGAGTTGACTCATTGGAAAAGACTCTGATGCTGGGAGGGATTGGGGGCAGGAGGAGAAAGGGACAACAGAGGATGAGATGGCTGGATGGCATCACTGACTCGATGGACCTGAGTCTGAGTGAACCACGGGAGTTGGTGATGGACAGGGAGGCCTGGCGTGCTGCAATTCATGGGGTAGCAAAGAGTCGGACATGACTGAGCGACTGAACTGAACTGAACTGAACTGAAACAGTTCTTGGAAGGAATTATTCCAGGAAATGAACCTGAAGGTATTGTTAGAAGATCTATAATAAATTAGTTAAAATGTAGCAAACCTAAAAATAATAAATCAATTTATGGAAAGTAAGAAATTATACAGAAAAGGAAAAATAATCACAGTTTGCTACAGAGTTTAGCCATATATAACATCTAGAACATCATAATAAAATAGACTATAAGTAGTAATCTTATCTTTAAGATCAAATTAGTCAATCTGAAAGGAAATCAAGCCCGAACACTCTTTGGAAGGACTGATGCTGAAGATGAAGCTCCAATACTTTGGCCACCTGATGTGAACAGCTGACTCATTAGAAAACACCCTGATGCTGGGAAAGATTGAAGGCAGAAGGAGAAGAGGAAGACAAAGGATGAGATGGTTGGATGACATCACTGATTCAATGAACATGAACTTGGGCAAACTCTGGGAGATGATGAGGGACAGGGAAGCCATGGGGTCGCAAAGAGTCAGACACAACTGAGCGACTGAACAATAATCTTACTACTAGCATAAAAATACTGGGATAAGGGAATGCAGGAAATATGCTTCTTTGTGGATCTCAAGGTATGTTGTGAAAAAGAACTATGTCCTCCATAGTACTAGGAGGAAGTCAGTGCATCATACCTAAAATTGAAAAAGCAAGAAGTGGCAGCGTAAGTACATCACTTAGAGATTTACGTTACTAACATGTTGTTTTAAAAGTAAAAGTGGTTGCTTCTGGGATCAAAAAATTATTAGAAGATGGCAGTGGAAAGAGTATTAATATGTTCTCTACTCTCCTTCCCTAAAATTCTATGCAAGCAATAAAATACTCAAATCGGAGAGGAAGATAATTCCTACCTCCAGTGAACAAAAAAATGGCTATGAGCTGCAAACTATGAAACACATATCTGCCAAATACTGTGAAAAGTACATGAAAAGAGGAGAGGAGGCTGAGTAGATTTCCCTTATAGTTATGTGTATAGCTGAATCATTTTGCTATACACCTGAAATTAACCTCATTGTCCTGAAAGGTCAATCTAATGACCTTTTGATAAGATCAGTGAAAGCCGGAGGAATAAGCAGACTATAAGAGAATCAGGGAGTATCCCTGTAGAGTTACTATTTACACAGAAAAATAATAAAAAATATAATCAAGCTTCCACTATTTTGCTACGTGTTGGCATAGCAAACACAGAGCACTAAGCACTAAGCACTAAACACTAAGCACTTCAGATGTAACAACTCATTTAATTCAACAAACCTACTGAAGGTAACATTCCCTAGTCATATGGTAAGAATAAGAGCCAGATTTTAATTCAGGCATTCTCACCACACAGCCTGCACTATTAACCGCTACACACACAACCTCTCCAGTGGAAAGGAAAAGAGAACTAAAGGGAAAAGCATATGATGCGTCATTATCGGCCTTCTATTTAGGCAGATGGCTAAAGGCAATTCGACACAACCTCCAAATTTCAACAGATAAAACTGACTCCCAAGGCATCATTAAGAAGGACACCAATCTCTCAATACCAAAAACTAAAGAGAACAAATGAATTTATAATCAAACAGAAACAGACCCACACATTCTACCAGAGGAACAGGGAATGGCAGGAGAAGTATGAGCTCTGGAACCAGCCAAATCCGGGTACCAGGTCAAGTTAGGCTTCTTCAGCTTTGTGAATTTGGGAAAGTCCCTCAACGTTTATGAAACTGAGTTCTCCCTTGGGATAGGGGACTGATGATAAGAAATGTAAATGTAATATGCATGTCAAAGTCATTTGATCACTGCAAGTTTCAATAACAGATCTAAGAGATTTTTTAAAAAAGAAAAGAAAGAGACCATAGAACACAAAATCATGGTTACCAAAGGGGAAAGGGGTAGGGGAGGGATAAATTAGGAGTCTGGGATTAACATACATACACTACTATAAATAAAATAGATAACTACCAAGGACCTACTGTATAGCATAGGGAACTATACTCAATATTTTATAATAACTTACATGGGAAAAGAATCTGAAAAATACATATATATATGTAAACCTGGATCATTTTGCTATACACCTGAAACTAACACAACATTGTAAATCAACAGGACTTCAATAAGAATACATACATACATACATAATTAATTTTTAAAACCTGGAGACAATCACTCTGAATGAAAGAATCCGTTTGATGCTCCAAAGTAAAAAACGAAGATGAAACAAAATTTCAGAGTCCTCCAGCTGATTCTCCCATTTTCCACACCAAAAAGGACTGAGCCATTCAGACAAAAGAATCACAAATGAACCAACTCTGGGTTACAAGTATCTTTTTAAAATAAAACGAAGAGCTATAACTTAAGACCCTTTTCTCTGTGTCTCCTTAACAGTGAACACAAGAACATTCTTTCCTTTACTCTTGACTGCTAATTGTTAAAAGCTTGAAAAATAACACAGTAGTCTCTGAACATCAATATTCTTTTTTTATTAAAGTATTAGTTGATTTACAATACTGTGTTAGTTTAAGGTGTACAGCAAAGTAATTCAGTTATGTTTTTCAGATTATTTTCCATTGTAAGTTTTTACAAGATATGAATATAGTTCCCTGTGCTATACAGTATATCCTTGTTGCTTATCTGAATACCAATATTCTGAAGTAGACACTGTTCACTGTTTCACCAATGAGAAACCCAAACCACCATGAAGTTGTATTCTCTGTCTAGTGTTACAAATCTAAATACCAGACTAATGGTTCTTGGTTTCATGGTCTACCAATTTTAGCCAAAAGATCTAAGAACTCTTTTTTATCATAAAAATTCTGCTGAAGAAAAATATGTTTTTTTAATGGCTACTAAGGTTACCCAGCCTACTTTATACATCCTTTCACAATATTTTTAATCACGGGTACAGAGGTGATTGTGAATTACCAAACATGAGGATGGTAAGGAATATAGTAAAAAAGAAACAAACAGCCTACTTGTCAGGGTAGAGAAAGGATGAACTCCTTACAGAAAGAAGCAGAGTGATCAAAGGTTGTTAAAATTCTCATCTTACTATGTTAAGCCATATGAAAAGGTCAATGTTTGGCAATATTTTACCTATACAAATCAACAATATTATCTAACTCAATCTAATACTTGTCAATGCTCTAAGAGTAGTAATGTAGTTAAAGCTCTCAATTTCAGAATTTTACATCAGAACACAGTGGCTATTACACATTTCATCATAGGTTTACCACAAAGTTTCAGCCTGTTTGTAATGTTAAGAAATCTAGCATGAATAAACATCAGACTGACAATTATCTGAGAAATCAAATGTTGTATGTCTGCCAACAGTTTCTGTGGGTTATATTTCAATTCAAAAGTATCTAAAATGGGTAGGTACTATATAGTAACAAACCTTATATGCTCTCTTCTACAATGTAAACCCCAGCTTAAGCCCCAATTTTCTTTTGTAAAAGGGGAACCGAACAGTAGAAACACAAGCAAAAAGGAGGGAAATGCTCGGCTGACTTTAATCAGAATAAAGGGTACATTCTAGGCTCCCCATTTAACATCATGAATTGGTGCTATTCCAGGATCAGGCACTTTTTTAGCTCTCAGATGAGAGTAAAAGTTTAGCCTGCAAGTCTTCCTTACCTACTAAACAAGGCACCCAGGGATAAACTGTATTTTCTTAAAGTCTTGACTGTGTCTCCTTTCAGCTAGTTGCTCAGTAACAGGCCACAAAGTTTTGAGTAGTTTGTTGATCTACTGAACCTAGGTCTAGATTAGACTCAAAAGGTCAAAAGGCAAAAGTTACAGAAGTCAGCTGACTTATGTCTCCTGGGTAGGTAGTGCCTGTCCAGCCACATGGTGGGTGACCAAGATGTTGGACTGGGGGCGGACTGTGCAGTACTACACTACAGAGAGTGGTTTCTTACTGTCCATATAATACAGGTATGCAATAATTTAACATATACTCTTTAAGACAACAGGTTTGGGGTTCACAACGAAGGACCCCGCTGTGGTCTTTGGCTATGATTGTGGCTGAGGGTCTCCTGGCTAATAAAAATGAAGAGGAAAAAAAAAGAGATAAAAAGAACAGTGGATGGAGAAAAAAGTTCTGACAAAAGAAACCATGAGCAATACTATTACAAGGAAATTGGTTTCACCTCTTGGCAGGTATCGAGCCAAAAGACAGACTCAAAGAGAAGAGCAGAAGGAAGGATTTATTACCTGCAGCAAGTAAGGAGGACAACAAGGACACTTCCCAGAGCATTATCTCCCCAAACAGCAAGACTGGGGCTGGAGCAAAGAGAAGTCAGCATAGAACTGGGGAAAGGTTGACAGAGTCCAGCACAAGTTGATGGAAGTTGGGAGGGTCAGCAAAGGTCACCATCATCATTCCTTAGGTTCCAGTTGATCTGGTAGT
>NW_011495013.1:7957636-7959168 GCF_000754665.1 Bison bison bison
TGGTTGATGGAAGTCATGAGGGTCAGAAAAGGTCAACATCATCATTCCTTAGGTTCCAGTGGATCTGGAAATTGTGCCCTCAAGAGGGGTTTGCATTCCGCAAAACAGCTCAAGAACGTGCTTCAGGCTAATCCTGACCTTTGAAATGGTACAACTGATATATTATGGTTAAGTTATCTCTCTGGCCTGATTATATCTGTTCAGTTTTACCTTCTTTTGCTCCTATAAAATCATTAACCATTGAGACCTATTCTTCTGCAAGAGCAAGCACTGTGGCCAGGCTAGATCACAAAATGACTTAGGCCTAGGAGGCTGGGTTCTCTTCCTCTGAGGAGTCCCACCCTATCTGCTTGCAATACCTCAACGCATCATCACATATACTTACACTACAGGAGATTCAGAGTTAAGTATTCTAGAGAGAATCAAAAGTTGTCTTAACATAGAAACTACTCATTGATCAACTGACCACATAGGCTCCAAATATTCCTTCCACATTACTAGGTTCTGCTTCTTTGTGTGTCAGTTTCTCTCACTGAACGACGGAATGCAACAGTCAACAACATCAAATGTTCAAAAGACGAGGGTTTTCAAAAAGTCAATAATGAAAATAATGTTAAAGAATTGCTCCCATCACACTCAATGCCACTGGCAAATAAGGATCTTGCAGTTAGCTGGTAAAAATAAAACTTGCAACATTGTAAAGTAACTATACCCCAATAAAGATTAACTAATTAAATGCACTGAAAAAAAAACAATAAAATAACACAAGTATCAAAAACGACTTACACTTTAGAAAGAGAAATATAAATATGATATCAGTTCAGTTCACCTCAGTCGCTCAGTCGTGTCCGACTCTTCGTGACCCCGTGAATCGCAGCACGCCAGGCCTCCCTGTCCATCACCAACTCCCAGAGTTCACTCAGACTCACGTCCATCGAGTCAGTGATGCCATCCAGCCATTTCATCCTCTGTCGTCCCCTTCTCCTCCTGCCCCCAATCCCTCCCAGCATCAGAGTCTTTTCCAATGAGTCAACTCTTTGCATGAGGTGGCCAAAGTACTGGAGTTTCAGCTTCAGCATCATTCCCTCCAAAGAAATCCCAGGGCTGATCTGCTTTAGGATGAACTGGTTGGATCTCCTTGCAGTCCAAGGGACTCTCAAGAGTCTTTTCCAACACCACAGTTCAAAAGCATTAATTCTTCAGCGCTCAGCCTTCTTCACAGTCCAACTCTCACATCCATACATGACCACTGGAAAAAACCATAGCCTTGACTAGACGGACCTTTGTTGGCAAAGTAATGTCTCTGCTTTTGAATATGCTATCTAGGTTGGTCATAACTTTCCTTCCAAGGAGTAAGCGTCTTTTAATTTCATGGCTGCAGTCACCACCTGCAGTGATTTTGGAGCCCAGAAAAATAAAGTCTGACACTGTTTCCACTGTTTCCCCATCTATTTCCCATGAAGTGATGGGACCGGATGCCATGATCTTCGTTTTCTGAATGTTGAGCTTTAAGCCAACTTTTTCACTCTCCT
>NW_011495013.1:7959268-7970937 GCF_000754665.1 Bison bison bison
CTGAGGTTATTGATATTTCTCCCGGCAATCTTGATTCCAGCTTGTGTTTCTTCCAGTCCAGCATTTCTCATGATGTACTCTGCATATAAGTTAAATAAGCAGGGTGATAATATACAGCCTTGACATACTCCTTTTCCTATTTGGAACCAGTCTGTTGTTCCATGTCCAGTTCTAACTGTTGCTTCCTGAGCTGCATACAGATTTCTCAAGAGGCAGGTCAGGTGGTCTGGTATTCCAATCTCTTTCAGAATTTTCCACAGTTTATTGTGATCCACACAAAGGCTTTGGCATAGTCAATAAAGCAGAAATAGATGTTTTTCTGGAACTCTCTTGCTTTTTCCATGATCCAGAGGATGTTGGCAATTTGATCTCTGGTTTCTCTGCCTTTTCTAAAACCAGCTTGAACATCAGGAAGTTCACGGTTCACGTATTGCTGAAGCCTGGCTTGGAGAATTTTGAGCATTACTTTACTAGCGTGTGAGATGAGTGCAATTGTGTGGTAGTTTGAGCATTCTTTGGCTTTGCCTTTCTTTGGGATTGGAATGAAAACTGACCTTTTCCAGTCCTGTGGCCACTGCTGAGTTTTCCAAATTTGCTGGCATATTGAGTGCAGCACTTTCACAGCATCATCTTTCAGGATTTGAAAGAGCTCCACTGGAATTCCATCACCTCCACTAGCTTTGTTCGTAGTGATGCTTTCTAAGGCCCACTTGACTTCACATTCCAGGATGTCTGGCTCTAGGTCAGTGATCACACCATCGTTATTATCTGGGTCGTGAAGATCTTTTTTGTACAGTTCTTCTGTGTATTCCTGTCACTTCTTCTTAATATCTTCTGCTTCTGTTAGGTCCATACCATTTCTGTCTTTATCGAGCCCATCTTTGCATGAAATGTTCCCTTGGTATCTCTGATTTTCTTGAAGAGATCTCCAGTCTTTCCCATTCTGTTGTTTTCCTCTATTTCTTTGCATTGATCACTGAGGAAGGCTTTCTTATCTCTTCTTGCTATTCTTTGGAACTCTGCATTCGATGCTTATATCTTTCCTTTTCTGCTTTGCTTTTCACTTCTCTTCTTTTCACAGCTATTTGTAAGGCCTCCCCAGACAGCCATTTTGCATTTTTGCATTTCTTTTCCATGGGGATAGTCTTGATCCCTGTCTCCTGTACAATGTCACAAACCTCATTCCATAGTTCATCAGGCACTCTATCTATCAGATCTAGGCCCTTAAATCTATTTCTCACTTCCACTGTATAATCATAAGGGATTTGTTTTAGGTCATACCTGAATGGTCTAGTGGTTTTCCCTACTTTCTTCAATTTAAGTCTGAATTTGGCAATAAGGAGTTCATAATCTGAGCCACAGTCAGCTCCTAGTCTTGTTTTTGTTGACTGTATAGAGCTTCTCCATTTTTGGCTGCAAAGAATATAATCAATCTGATTTCGGTGTTGACCATCTGGTGATGTCCATGTGTAGTCTTCTCTTGTGTTGTTGGAAGAGGGTGTTTGCTATGACCAGTGCATTTTCTTGCCAAAACTCTATTAGCCTTTGCCCTGCTTCATTCCGTATTCCAAGGCCAAAGTTGCCTGTTACTCCAGGTGTTTCTTGACTCCCTACTTTTGCATTCCAGTCCCCTATAATGAAAAGGACATCTTTTTTGGTGTTAGTTCTAAAAGGTCTTGTAGGTCTTCATAGAACCGTTCAACTTCAGCTTCTTCAGCATTACTGGTTGGGGCATAGAGAGATCATTCTGTCGTTTTTGAGGTTGCATCCAAGTACTGCATTTCAGACTATTTTGTTGACCGTGATGACTACTCCATTTCTTCTGAGGTATTCCTGCCCGCAGTAGTAGATATAATGGTCATCTGAGTTAAATTCACCCATTCCAGTCCATTTCAGTTCGCTGATTCCTAGAATGTCTACATTCACTCTTGCCATCTCTTGTTTGACCACTTCCAATTTGCCTTGATTCATGGACCTGACATTCCAGGTTCCTATGCAATATTGTTCTTTACAGCATCGGACCTTGCTTCTATCACCAGTCACATCCACAGCTGGGTATTGTTTTTGCTTTGGCTCCATCCCTTCATTCTTTCTGGAGTTAATTCTCCACTGATCTCCAGTAGCATATTGGGCCCCTTCTGACCTGGGGAGTTCCTCTTTCAGTATCCTATCATTTTGCCTTTTCATACTGTTCATGGGGTTCTCAAGGCCAGAATACTGAAGTGATATATAAATATCATATACTGAGACATATATATGGAATCTGAAGAAATGGTACTGATGAATTTATTTTCAGGGCAGCAGTGGAGAAACAGACATAGAGAACAGACCTATGGGCAGTGGGAGGAGAGGAGGGAGAAGGGGAGATGTATGGAAAGAGTAACATGTAATTCACAAGACCATATGTAAAATAGACAGCCAATGAGAATCTACTCTATGACTGAACTCAAACAGGGGCTCGGGGACAAGTGGAAGGGTGGGATGGAGAGGGAGATGGGAGGGAGGCCCAGGAGAGAGGGGATATGGGTATACCTAAGGCTGATTCTTGTTGATGTACAACAGAAAATCACAAAATTCTGTAAAGCAATTATCGTTCAATTAAAAAAAAATTTTTTTTAATGAGTTACACTTAAAATACTAAAATACACTGCGTCAGACTGCTTTTTGCTCCCTTCCCCACTTGTAACCCCATGCCCTACTCATCCTTCCCTTCTTTCCGGATGTATGGGCTAGAGATAATATTTCCCAGCCTTGGCAGCAAGCTGTGGCCATCTAACTGAAAGCCAAAGAGATGTGTGCAGACATGATATGTGGACCAGCTTCAACTTAAAGACAGGTCACTCTCCCCAGATTTAGAGCACTGTCCACCTTCTCAACAGTTGGAAAGTAGACATGGCAGACACAACTTTATGCATTCAACACATGACCGTAGGGAGTAGAGGGGAAGAAGAAGGAACCTAGTCCTTGAGTAACTTCATGGATCAGAGCTGCTCAATCAGCCTAGACTTGTGCTACCCTACTTCGTGAGGGATTAACACACTTCTGTCAGATCTTAGAAATGCCATATGATGGTTTCTTTGTTATCGTGACTTAACCTTTAATCTACCTCGGGATACACCCTTGCAAAACCTGATAAAGCTTGCTAATGCTTTCCCAAAAAAGGGCCTTCTTTAGATCTGTGCTGACAGATGCAAATGTAAAGGGAAGGAAGTCAAAAATCTTTACCATGCATTTTCATCAGAAAAATAATTTCAAGAAAACTAATAGTTGATTCCCTCTTTGTTCAAAAGTTACAAATTATAATCTAAACGGTACCATATATGAGATAAAAAAACATATATTCACTTTATTTTTCATGATAAAGTCTGAATCATAGTGGGTTTTTTGTTTGTTTACTACTTACTATGAAATGTAAGTGGATTCACTTTAAGTGACAATACTCTGGCACTAGTTCTCCTCACATGAGGGAATTTCTGATACACAAAAAATATTTCTCTTTCTGCTTCTTGCAAATTCATAAGGAAACAATAACCAGTGAAAACAAGGCATGAATAACAAATTTCTCAAGTAGGTCAAGTGATTTTCAGCAACTTTTACTAGGAGAAAACATGAAAGTAATTTGGAAATTATATATAAAATAATTTATACCAAAATATGTTCCTTGACTACATTAATCTAGATTGTTTTTAATTTGAAACATTCATCAATGCCAACATATTATTTTCCTATTGTTTTCAAAATAGGAATAAAGAACTCAAGTCATTATTGCCTTCAGTTGTTTTTACAGGAAAGTAAGCTTAACAAAAAATTGCAAGAACAAAAACACTGAGAATGAGAAGGAGTCAAAAGCCTTTTTAACAGTCTTAAGAGATATCTCTTAAATGTGTGAGACAACTCTTAACAACTTGACCACTAACTATATATTGGTGATATATAGTTTGTGGTAAGATTTATTTTATGATAACAAAATAGTACTAGGTTGTTTTGGAATTTTTTTGGTGAGATGATGCTACTGTGATTCTATTTTTAAGAGTTATCTTTTAGAGACACATACTGAAATTTTGCAGACAAAATACTGTATGTGATTAGCTTCATAATCTGGTAAAGGGGATATGGGGGTGTAGACAAAATAAAACTGTTCATGAGCTGATAACTGTAGAAGCTGAGTGAGGCACACAGGAGTTCATTACAGTTTATTTTTGTCTGCATTTGAAATTTGTCATAATAAAAACTTTTTGAAATTTATTTAAAGGAACAGCATGGTTTTCCATGTCCCTGTCATCCAACCCTTTGCAACTGGTAAGAAAGAGTACATAAAAAGATGAAAAAAGGAAGAGAAGGGGGTGGGGGGAAAGACAGTCAAATAAAAGTGGAAAAAGGTGGGCGGGCTCTCATTCGAGGATATTATTACCACTCTATCCAGCTCATCACAGAAGCTCTTCCAATGATCCCAATGATTCATTGAGTCAGCAAAGCCTCATGATAATGTAATGTGATACCATTTCTTCCCCGACAAACAGGAGTATGTGGTTTCCAGGGCCAAAAATAAAACCACAGTCTACGTAATATTTGTCCTTGTTATAACTCCTCTTCTTCTATTTCCTGTCCTTTCCCCTGTTCAAACTTCATGAAAGCAGAAGTTAGCTTTTCAAGCCTAAAGCACAATAAAAAGAAAATTCTATACACATTAACAAAGCACCAAAGCACAGTGGACAGTCAGATAAAGTGAGTATATCTGAATCGTAGCCTTTTTAAAAAGAATCATTAGAAAGTTTACCAAAGGTGAGCATCACAATTGAAACTACAGAGCACCCTAAGATAAGGAGGCAAATTTGACCAGAGAATTATTTACCCTTAATTCTAAGGCTTGTGGAGCTCAGTTAAAGATGAATTTCCCAAAGTGAAATGCCAGCTGTTATATACCTGATCTCTAAAAAGGATAAAATTAAACATCCAAGAATACCAATTCCATAGAAAACATTTTTTTCATTTTTTTATTGAAGGAGAAACATTCTTACACATCACTTGCAACAATTAAAAACTGTAAACTACATTCAAAAAGTATCATGAATATAAGCCATGATCTAATTACTGAGGAAAATGTCCACTGACTTTTGCTTATGGGATTATAATTAGTACACAAGAGTACTGGAGTGGGTTGCCATTTCCTTCTCCAATTATATTAGTTTCGGGTATACACCAGTGATTCAATATTTTTATACACTATGACATGATCGCCATAAAAGTCTAGTTATTATCTGTCAGCACACAAACTTATTACAGTATTACTGACTGTATTCCTTATGCTGTATGTTACTTTCCCATGTCTTATTTGTTTTATAGTCGGAAGACTGAACCTCTTCATCCCTTCACTCATCCTTCCACCCGCCTCCCCTCTGGCAACCACCAGTTTGTTTTCTGTATCTGAGTCTGTTTCCATTTTGCTTTTCCTTGTTCATTTGTTTGTTTTTTAGATTCCAAATAAAAGTAAAGTCATAGTATGTGTTTTTCTCTGTCTGATTTATTTCACTTAGACCTGGAAGGTAACCAGGTCCATCCATGTTGCTGCAAATGGCAAGATTTCATTCTTTTTTATAGCCAAGTAGTATGGCACCCCACTCCAGTACTCTTGCCTGGAAAATCCCATGGGCAGAGGAGCCTGGTAGGCTGCAGTCCATGGGGTCGCTAAGAGTCGAGCACGACTGGGCGACTTCACTCTCACTTTTCACTTTCATGCATTGGAGAAGGAAATGGCAACCCACTCCAGTGTTCTTGCCTGGAGAGTCCCAAGGACGGGGGAACCTGGTGGGTTGCTGTCTATGGGGTCGCACAGAGTCGGACACGACTGAAGCGACTTAGCAGCAGCAGCAGCAGCAGTATTCCACTGTGTATATATACCACATCTTCTTTATCCATTCATCTATCAATGAACACTAGCTATTCATAAATAATGCTTCAATGAAGACTTACAGGTATATGTCTTTTTGAGTTAGTGTTTTTGTTTTCTTCAGATAAAGACCCAGAAGTGGAACTGTTGGATCATTTGGTAGCTCTATTTTTTAACTCTTTAAGGAAACTCCATACAGTTTTCTATAGTAGCTGCACTGATTTACATTCCCACCAACACAGCACAGGGGTTCCCTTTCCTCAACATTTGTTGTTTCTTCTTTTTGCTAAGAGCCGTTCTAACAGGTGTGAGATGATACCTCATAGTGGTTTTGATTTGCATGTCCCTGGTGGTGAGTGACAATGGAGCAACTTTTCCTATGCCTGGTTTATCTTCTTTGGGGAAATGTCTATTCAGGTCCTCTGCCCGTATTTTAATTGGGGCTTTTGTTTGTTTTTTGATACTGAGTTGTAGGAGTTCTTTGGATATCAACCCCTTATCAAATATATAATTTATAAATATCTTCTCCCATTCAGTGGGTTCTCTTTTTGTTTTGTTGACTTCATCAAAGGCCTAGTTTGATGTAGTCCCATTTGTTTATTTTTGCTTTTGTGGCCCTAGCAGCATATTAAAAAAATATTACTAAGATCGATATAAAAAAAGATTACTGCCCATGTGTTCTAGGAGTTTTGTGGTTCCAGCTCTTATATTCAAGTCTTTAATCCACTTTGAGTTTATTATTTAGTATGGTATAAGAAAAGCAATGTACATAAATCTGCTGCATTTCTGTATACTAATAACAAACTATCAGAAAGAGAAATAAAGCAAACAATGCCCTTTACAACTGGAATAAATTTAACTGATGAGATGAGAGACCTATACTCTGAAAACTCCGAAGACACTGAGAAAAGAAACTGAAAACAAGACAAATAAATGGAAAGATATACCATGCTCATAGATTGGAAGAATCAATATCATTTAGATGTGCTACCCAAAGCAACCTACAGAGATTCAATGTAATCCATATCAAAATACCAATGTCATTTTTCATAGAACTACAACAAATAATCCTGAATTTGTTTGCAATCACATGCATGCTAAGTCACTTCAGTACAATTCTTTGCGACCCCGTGCTCCTCTGTCCACCAGGCTCCTCTGCCCATGGGATTCCCTAGGCAAGAATACTGGAGTAAATTGCCATTTCTTCCTCATAGGATCTTCCCAACTGAGGGATCAAACTCGAGTCTCTTACATCTCCTGTACTGGCAAGCAGGTTCTTTGCCACTAGCACCAGCTGGAAAGTTTGGAACCACAAATGACCGCAAATAGACAAAACAATTTTAAGAGAGAACAAAGCTGGGGTATAACACTCCCTGATTTCAAACTATACTACAAACTTACAGTGCTGTAATCAAAACTGTATGGCACTGACACAAAAAGACACACAGATCAGTGGAACACAATAGAGAGCCCCCTAATAAACCTACACTCACACAGTCAAGCTACAGCAAAAGAGGCAAGCATATACAATGGAAGAAAAGACAATCTCTTCAGTACGTGGTGTAGGGGAGATTCCCCGAGGCTCAGTGGTAAAGAATCCACCTGCCAATGCAGGAGACAAGAGTTCAATCTCTGATCTGAGAAGATCCCTCATGGCATGTGGAGCAACTAAGCCCATGCACCACAGCTATTGAGCCTGTGCTCTAGAGCCCAGGAGCTGTAACTACTGAGCCCATGTGCCACAACTACTAAAGTCGGGCACCCTAAAGCCTGTGCTCAGCAATAGGAGGAGTCACCATAATGAGAAGCCCACACACTGTAATGAGAGAGTAGTCTCCATTCCCCACAACTAGAGAAAAGCCCATGGAGTAACAAAGAGCCAGCACAGCCAAAAATAAATACATGAAATAATTTTTCCAAAAAGAAAAGAATACAAATAAATAAATGGTGTTGGGAAAACTGGATAGCTATACACAAAAGAATGGAACTGGACCTTTCTCATACACACTCTCCCTAATGAAGTAAATTGATAATGTACTTCCCTGTTTTTGGCTCTACCCATCACTGCCATTGTCTGAACCACTTATGACATGTAATACAGCTGTTTTTAAAAACAGATGCAAATTGACTTACACTCCTCCCATGGAATTTGAGTGGGATTTTGATTCCTTCAACTAATAGAGTACAGTGGAAGGGATACTGGGTAATCTGTGAGGCTAGGCCAGAAAAGGCCAAGTAGCTTCTGTCTTGTTTTTTCAGACTTCTCATACTTGGGACAGTCTTACTTGGAACCTAGCTACCATAATGAGAGAAGCTCCTGCCAAATAGAGAAGTCACATACAGGGTGTTCCAGTGGAGAATTTCTGCTGAGCCCAGGCTTCAAATCATCCCAGCCCAGACGCCTGAGACAGATGAGTGAAAAAACCCTCAGATGATTCCAGCTCTGAGCTGTCCAAGTTGCTCCCAGATACCAAGTTTTACAAGCATCAGATATTGTGGAGTAGACATTCCCACTGTGCCCTAGTCCAATATTTAGCCTACAGAATCCATGAGTGTAATAAAGTGGTTGTGATTGTGTGCTGGTAAGTTTAAGGTGGTTGGTTACACAGCAATACATAACCAGGACATATAATTAATGTACTTTATCATTCCTGATCATCTCATTCTCATTTCATTCATTTCTAATCCCTGTCAACCCTCTTCCTTCCCTTAAATGTTTCCTCTTCTTCACTCATCCATCTTTTCACCATGTTCAGTTGATGACATAATCTGTCCACAATAATAATTCCAGACATTCATATATGATCATTCATTCTGGCATTTATTGCGAAGCCGTGATGTATGAGAACTATGCAGGAGGCACTGAAGAGGTTACAAAGGTTAGCAAGACAAGAACTCTGCTCTAGGCAGGCATAGGGAAAAGCAATTTTAAAACAAAGAGCTACAATGCAGTCTGTTGAGGGCCATACAAGTGACATGGACAAAGCTGTTTTGGAACACCAGTAGACCTTAAAAATCACTAACATGTAATCACTAAAGAAGAACAACTACCCCTCTTCAAAATATGGTAGACCACATCAATGAGGATATTACAGAATTACAATCAAATTAACTGTAATTTAATGAAATTACAGAATTAAAAATATCTTTCCATGGGGGAGAAAGATTTATTCAATACACATACTACAAATATTTGGAAAGAAACAAGGCCATTCTGGGTCTTAAAGAATTGAGAAATGGTTTCATGGAACTTCCAGAATTCTGACAGATAGCTAGATGTACACCAACACATGAATAAAAGTATTAATAGATGTTAATATTCTGGTCTGTATAATCACTCGCACATATTAACAGATATGAAAATGTTCTTATCAAGTTGCTTGATTTTTATCTGAATCATAAACAAGAAAGAAAAGTTTAAAATGGCATGTGTTCACTCTCATTTTCAGAAGTTATGTACTGGCTCTCCATCATGAGATTTACTTTTGCCATGTTTTGTTGTGAAGAAAAGAACTTAAAGAGAAAAGCAGAAGTCTTGGTTACAGAAGAATGACTCTTTTAACTACATATATCCTTCACTTTACAGACCAAATGCATTCCAAGTATATGACTGAAATTAAAATAAAATTTAACTAGAGTAACATGTCTGTCTGAATTCAATTACAGAATTAAAAACACATTTCCATGGGGGGCAAGATTTATTCAGTACACATACTACAAATCTTTGGAAAGAAAAAGGCCATTCTGAGTGTTAAAGAATTGAGAAATGGTTTCATGGAACTTCCAGAATTTGTCAACAGCTTGAATTGAAATTTAGTAGTTACAGAACTTTCACTTCATCATCATCCTACTATTTTCAACTACTTTCTCCAAAATAAAAGTTTCCCCCACATAAGCATTCCCTAACCATACAAAGATTCTGAAGCTAGATACTTCTCATTTTGGGGAGACAGCCAAGCATTAAATCTTAACATCATGTTTAGCCAACAGACGGTTGCATATTTCAGTGCAACTGAAAATTTCATTTGAAAAATTATATTCTATTAAAGAAACTGATGCCCAATTTTTTTCCCAGTGCTGTGTGAAATTGTAAAAATCAACTTGACATAAACAAGCAATACTGGGACTTCCCTGGTGGTCCAGTGGTTAAGAATCTGTCTTCCAATGCAGGGGATGTAGGTTCTATCCCTGGTCAGGGAACTAAGATCCCATATGCTACGGGACAACAAAGCCCTCGTTCCACAGCCCCTGATCCCCTGCGTTATTGAGCCCACATGCACAACATGAGAAGCGCATGCACCATGGCGAGCAGCCCTTGCACTGCGACTAGAGAGAGCCCGGGTACTGCAATAAGAGCCCGTGTATCACAATGAGGCCCATACACCACAGCCAAAATTAAAAAAAAAAAGGTCAATTCTGATATTTAGCCAGCCACAACAGAATAAGTTAGTTGATATCTATGTATGTATGTATATATATGTTGGAGAAGGAAATGGCAGCCCACTCCAGTATTCTTACCTGGGAAATCCCGTGGACAGAGGAGCCTGGTAGGCTACAGTCCATGGGGTCGTAGAGTCAGACACGATTGAGCCCATGTGCACATACATACCCTATACAGATATATAAATCTCCATTCCATTCCACAGCAATTCTCAGAAGCATATTACCAAGTATTTCTCCCACCCTGAATAATACTCTGTCTTAACAGAAAATCAAGCAAAACAAAGTATAACATTTGGCAGGATCCAGCAACCAGTACTTCTGCCTGAAATACAACAGGTATTCAATAAGTACTTGATAGCTTAACAATTTCACTCTATTTAAGCCTTGGTGGTATTTACCTCAGAAGCCAAACCACAAAAGTAACAGAAGTATCTACTTCAGATCCTTCACCATTTTTAGTTTCTCTTATTGTCACTGGACAGACTTGCAGGAAAAATCTTTTTCAAAAGTACATCTAACTGTATTGCAAATCATCAGGGTCTTTGTCTTTCAATCATAAATCACCAAAAAACTAACAGGATCTTTCTGTCCTCTGAGATGTTCCGGAGGATTAAGTCTGACCTATGCAAGAGGTTCTTTTTCCTGACAGGGTTAGCAGCTCAAAGCTCCAAGTTTCACCCATCTCTGAGGCTGGGAAATGACGGTGTTTCCTCCCAGCTCTCCTGCTCTGTCTCATCAATGTGGCGGGTCTTTGTCCGCCACTATTCTGAATCCCTTGTTACAATATAAAAGTGAGCCTCACGGTGTAGAAGAATCTTCTCTGCCCTCAGTTGACAATGCAACTGAAAGCAAAACTCACAAACTCTAATGTCCTATGACGTTATCTCTAAGATTAATGCCTTGAAGCTGAGGAACTCTAATGTTGTCAGCCCTAAAATTCTATGTAGCTCAACATTTTGGAAACCCACTTGTTCCCTATATTACCACTGTACTCAGTTCAGTTCAGTTCAGTTCAGTCACTCAGTCATGTCCGACTCTTTGCGACCCCATGAATCGCAGCATGCCAGGCCTCCCTGTCCATCACCAACTCCCGGAGTTCACTTAGACTCATGTCCATCGAGTCAGTGATGCCATCCAGCCATCTCATCCTCTGTTGTCCCCTTTTCCTCCTGCCCCCAATCCCTCCCAGCATCAGAGTCTTTTCCAATGAGTCAACTCCTGTCATGAGGTGGCCAAAGTATTGGAGTTTCAGTTTTAGCATTGGTCCTACCAAAGAACACCCAGGACTGATATCCTTTAGGATGGACCTGGTTGGATCTCCTTGCAGTCCAAGAGACTC
>NW_011495013.1:7971037-7971842 GCF_000754665.1 Bison bison bison
TTATGACCAACCTAGATAGCATATTCAAAGCAGAGACATTACTTTGCCCCCAATCCCTCCCAGCATCAGAGTCTTTTCCAATGAGTCAACTCTTCACATGAGGTGGCCAAAGTATTGGAGTTTCAGTTTTAGCATTGGTCCTACCAAAGAACACCCAGGACTGATATCCTTTAGGATGGACTGGTTGGATCTCCTTGCAGTCCAAGAGACTCTCAAGAGTCTTCTCCAACACCACAGTTCAAAAGCATCAATTCTTCGGTGCTCAGCCTTCTTCACAGTCCAACTCTCACATCCATACATGACCACTGGAAAAACCATGGCCTTGACTAGACGGACCTTTGTTGGCAAAGTAATGTCTCTGCTTTTCAATATGCTATGTAGGTTGGTCATAACTTTCCTTCCAAGGAGTAAGCGTCTTTTAATTTCATGGCTGAAATCACCATCTGCAGTGATTTTAGAGCCCAAAAAAATATAGTCTGACACTGTTTCCACGGTTTCCCCATCTATTTCCCATGAAGTGATGGGACCAGATGCCACAATCTTCATTTTCTGAATGTTGAGCTTTAAGCCAACTTTTTCACTCTCCTCTTTCACTTTCATCAAGAGGCTTTTTAGTTCCTCTTCACTTTCTGCCATAAAGGTGGTATCATCTGCATATCTGAGGTTATTGATATTTCTCCCGGCAATCTTGATTCCAGCTTGTGTTTCTTCCAGTCCAGCATTTCTCATGATGTACTCTGCATAGAAGTTAAATAAGCAGGGTGACAATATACAGCCTTGACGAACTCCTTTTCCTATTTGGAAC
>NW_011495013.1:7972206-7995219 GCF_000754665.1 Bison bison bison
ATTCCATCACCTCCACTAGCTTTGTTTGTAGTGATGCTTTCTAAGGCTCACTTGACTTCACATTCCAGGATGTCTGGCTCTAGGTCAGTGACCATACCATCATGATTATCTGGCTCGTGAAGATCTTTTTTGTACAGTTCTTCTGTGTATTCTTGCCATCTCTTCTTAATATCTTCTGTTTCTGTTAGGTCCATACCATTTCTGTCCTTTATCGAGCCCATCTTTGCATGAAATGTTCCCTTGGTATCTCTAATTTTCTTGAAGAGATCTCTAGTCTTTACCATTCTGTTGTTTTCCTCTATTTCTTTGCATGATCGCTGAGGAAGGCTTTCTTATCTCTCCTTGCTATTCTTTGGAACTCTGCCACTGTTTAATACCACTGTATTAAACACAGGAAATTCAACCATCTAGAAGGCAAGCCTATATCTTTTGACATATTAACTCTAAAAATTTTAATATGTCCCCTGACAGAGCTGTAGAAGATATAACCAATGGTTCTTTATACATTATCCTAACGATTTCTTTCCCTATGTCACCCTCCGTCATCTTATGTCACCAATTACTTACATTAGAACTCCTGGTTTAAGCAGAATGATTTAGTAGAAAGAACCTAACTTTTTTTCTATTGTAGTATGATTGATTTATAGACTGTGTTAGTTTCAGGTGTACAGGAAAGTGATTCTGTTATACATATACATATATGTAGTCTTTTTTCATATTCTTTTCATTTTTTCATATTCTTTTCCATTATAGGTTATAAGATATTGCATACAGTTCCCTGTACTATATAGTATGGCCTTGTTTTTATCTATTTTATATATAGTATTGATAGTTTGTATCTGCTAATTTCAAACTCCTAATTTATCCCTCCCCCACCTCCTTTCCCCTTCGGTAATCATAAATTTGTCTTCTACATCTGTAAGCCTGTTTCTGTTTTGTAAATAAGATCATTTGTGTCATATTTTAGATTCCACATATAAGTGATATCATATATTTGTCTTTGTCTAACTTACTTCACTTAGTTTGATAATCTCTAGGTCCATCCACGTTGCTGCAAATGGCATTATTTCATTCTTTTTACAGCTGAGTAATATTCAATTGTATATACATCCCACCTCTTCTTTATCCATTCATGTGTCAATGGGCATATATGTTACTTTCACATCTTGGCTATTGTAACTAGTGCTGCTATGAACATTGGGATGCACATATACTTTGTCCTAGAGTTTTCTCCAGATAAATGCCCAGTAGTGGGATTGCTGGATCATATGGTGACTTCATTTTTAGTTTTTTAAGAAACTTCCATACTAGTTTCCATGTGGGCTGCATCAATTTACCCTCCCACCAACAGTGTAGGAGGTTTCCCTTTTCTTCACATCCTCCCTAGGACATTCTGACTACTGTGAGATAAGTAGTTTTGATTTGCATTTCCCAGATAATTAGTGATATTAAGCCTCTTCTCATGTGCCTTGGGCCACCTGTATGTCTTCTCCGGAGAAATGTCTATTTACGTCTTCTGTCCATTTTTTGACTGGGTTGTTTGGTTTTTTTGTTATTGAATTGCCTTGGCTGTTCATATATTTTGGAAATTAAGCCCTTATCATTCGCATTGTTTGTAAATATTTTCTCCCAGTCCATAGGCTGTCTTTTCATTTTGTTTATGGTTTCTTTCGCTGCACAAAAGGTTATACATTTGATTAGGTCCCATTTATTTATTTTTGCTTCTATTTCTATTGTCTTGGGAGACTGACCTAAGAAGGCATTGCTACACTTTACGTCAAAGAATATTTTGCCTACAAGAGCCTGAACTTTTAAGTCTCACTGACCTGGCTCTAAATCTTAGCTTTGCCATTTATTAGTTGTATAACTTCATACAAGTTACTTAACTCTTTTGACACTATTCCCTTACCTTCATAATAAGGATAATGGTACCAACCTTAATGGAGTAACATGAGGTATAAATCAGAAAAATCCACATAAAGTTTCTTATACATAGCCAACAGTCAGTTCATTTTGCCATACCTTTGTTTTGAACTGATACATGTCTTCATATTCAACAACTGTTAACTGAGTATCTGCTAAGTGCCAGATACGCTATCAGGTTCTGGGAATAAAGCAGAAGACATAGCCGATAAGGTATCCACAACGTAGGAGAAAGGACATATATAACAGAAAGTAAAAATGTCATTAACCATGTGGTAAGTGCTATATCACAGATGGATACAAGGTTCAGCTCTGCCCAAAGGTAGAAGGTAGAAAGATAATCAGAGAAGATGATGTCTGAGCTGGGGTAAGGGCTGAGTTAGTTGTCACCCATGGAAGATGGTTGAACAAGGGCTCAGCCCCACTAAATGCAAGGTGAGTTTGAAGAAAAACAGTAAAAACAACTTCCATTAATTTAAACATATTCTATTTCAATAATCCTTTCTCTCTTCCATTTCTACCCAAATACACACACATATTCCCAAAGGAGAGAATGGTATTTCCACTATCAAAAAGAAATCAAAATCCAAACTGATTCTTTTTCAGCCTTGTATTCATTTGTTCATTAATTTTTCAACCAAATAGTTTGTTTAAAATCCACTTTACATCTAATGCTGTGAGAGGATTACAACAGTGCAATGGAAACACAGGCCCCACCTTCTTCGAGCTTATACTCCAGCAGAGTTTCTGTCTAAAGCTTTAAAGAGCCCTCTCCTCCAATATCCTTCTCAAGTGCCATACAGAGGACTGTGATGTTTACAGCTTATTCATATTCAAGTTATTTGTTTACAGAAAATGAGAGCTGGGTGCTCCAATAATTAGAATCATCGGGTCCAAACCTCTCTACCAATAATTCAGAGTACACAAAAGCTAAGTTGACAAATACTACTTCCCTCTCTTTGTTCATTAATACTATTATTAGTATCTTAATTTTTAAAACTAACAACTCACTATAGCTATTTTTAAGAACTCTAGATTAAAATTATGTTTTTAAATATGGCATTCAAATGTAAAGTTTCATACACACAAACTCACAGTCCCTTAGCTTTTAAAACTACACCCCCACTCAGAATTTCATTAAATGAGTTAATACACAGAAAGCACTCAGAAGAGTACATGCACTTAAGTGTTAAGTGTTTGCTCTTAGTCTTACCATTTTAATTTTTGTAGTGCTACTATTATCACTAAGAAATTAAAATGCACCAGAGTCCCATAGTAAGTGCAAGTACCATTTTATAAACAAAGAAAGAAAATAGAATGTAACTAATATAATACTAATACCTTTAAGAATAGAAATCTTGTGTCCTTACTCTCAGATTTTTATAGTAAAAGTCTGACTACATTATATAGCTGATGAACTACATTAAAAATTTTATTTGTATTGATTTACAATTTATACCTTGTGTACATTCAGAGAGAAATTGAGACATCTTACAATAAAAACACATAAACAATAGCAGCACTATTCACAATAGCCAAGACATGGAAATGACCTAAATGCCCATCAACAGATGAACAGATAAAGGAGATGTGGTACATTACTCAGCCATAAAAAAAGAATGAAATGATGCCATCGGCAGCAACATGGAGCAACAGAGACGGACCTAGAGATTATCATACTAAGTAAAAGTCAGAAAGTCAAATAATGTGATTATCACTTATATGTGGAATCTAACACATGATACAAGTGAACTTATCTGTGAAACAGAAACAGACTCACAGACAGAGAGAACAGACTTGGGACAGACAAAGGGGAGTGATGTGGAGGGAGGGATGGATCAGGAGTTTGGGATTAGCAGATGCAAACTACTATATATAGAATGGATAAACAACAAGGTCCTAGTGTGTAACACAAGGAACTATATTCAATATCCTGTAATAAGCCACAATAGAAAGGATATGAAGAAGAATATATATATATGCATGCATAACTGAATCACTCTGCTGTACAGAAGAAATTAACACAACATTGTAAATCAATTATTCTTCAATAAAGTAAATTTTTAAAAACTACATGAACATGGGAATTTCCTGGAGGCCCAGTGGTTAGGACTCCATGCTTTCACTGCCAAGGGCCCAGGTTCCATGCCTGGCCAGGAACCTAAGATCCACAAGCCATATGACTCCACCAAAAAAGAAAAAAAAAAAAAAAAGAAACATGAACAAAATTTAACCAAAGATGTGTGAGGCTTATGCATTGGAAACTACAAAATGCTGTTAAAAGAAATGTAAGAAGACCAAAATAAAGGGAAAGATGTCCATGCTCAAGGATTGAAATTCTTAATATTGCTAAAATAGCACTCATTATCAAATGGCTCTACAGATTCAACATAATCTGCATCAAAATTCCAATTGCCTTTTTTGTTTTTTCTTTTTTTGCAAAAATGGACAAGCTGATACTAAAACTCACACAGTAATGCCAAATAGCCATTTAATCTTGAAAAACAAAAGGCTGGTGGTCTCACATTCCCAATTTCAAAGGGAATGGCAACCCACTCCAGTACTCTTGCCTGGAGAAATCCATGACCAGAGGAAACTGGTGGGCTACAGTCCGTGCGGTTGCAGAGTCAGATAAAACTGAGCAACTAACACTTTCACTTTCACTACAATATTACAGGAATCCAAACAGTGTAATATTATATAAAGATAGATGTACAGATCAACAGTGTAGAACTGGGAGTCCAGAAAGAAACCCCACACATCTATGGTTAACTCATTTTTGATGAGCATGCCAACACTATTCCACAAGGAAAGAGCAGTCTTTCCAACAAATGGTTCTGAGACAACTGGATATAAGTGAATTGGGATCCCTACTTCACACCACAAACAAAAATGATTTCTAAATGGATCAAAGACAATGTAAAAACTAAAATTACAAAAACTCTCAGAAGGAAACATAGCAGTAAGTTTTCATGATTTTAGTTCACACAATGGCTTTTTAAACACAACTTCAAGAAGAGCACAAGTGACGAAAGAGAGAAACTGGACTTCAACTCAAAAACTTCTGTATGTCTAGGGACACTACAAAGGAAGTGAAAAGACAACCCACATATGAGAGAAAGAATTCACAAATGACATACCCAATAAGAGTCTGAAGTGAAGTGAAAGTCACTCAGTCGTGTCTGACTCTGTGACCCATGGACTATACAGTCCATGGAATTCTCCAGGCCAAATACTGGAGTGGGTAACCATTCCCTTCTCCAAGGGATCTTCCCAAACCAGGGATTGAACCCAGGTCTTCTGCACAGAAGGTAGATTCTTTACCAGCTGAGGCACCAATAAGAGTCTAGTATCCAGAAAATATAACACTTACAACTGAATAATTTTTTTTTAATTAACAGGTAAAGGACTTAAGTAGACATTTTCCCAAAGATGTCAAACGGCTAATAAACACTTGAAAAAATGTTCAACATCACTAGCTTTTCAGTTCAGTCCAGTCACTCAGTCATGTCTGATTCTTTGAGACCCCTGGACTACAGCACGCCAGGCCTCCCTGTCCATTATCAACTCCCAGAGTGTACTCAAACTCATGTCCATTGAGTTGGTGATGCCATCCAACCATCTCACCCTCTGTTGTCCCCTTTTCTTCCCACCTTCAATCTTTCCCAGCATCAGGGTCTTTTCAAATGAGCCAGTTCTTTATATCAGGTGGCCAAAGTATTGGAGTTTCAGCTTCAACATCAGTTCTTCTAATGAACACTCAGGACTGATTTCCTTTAGTATGGACTGGTTGGATCTCCTTGCAGTCCAAGGGACTCCCAAAAGTTGTATCCAACACCACAGTTCAAAAGCATCAATTCTTCAGCGCTCAGCTTTCTTTACAGTCCAACTCTCACATCCATACATGACTATTGGAAAAACCATAGCTTTGACTAGGCAGACCTTTCTTGGCAAAGTAATGTCTCTGCTTTTTAATATGCTGTCTAGGTTGGTCATAACTTTTCTTCCAAGGAGCAGGTGTCTTTTAATTTCATAGCTGCAGTCAGCATCTGCAGTGATTTTGGAGCCCAAGAAAATAAAGTCTGACACTGTTTTCACTGTTTCCCTATCTATCCGCCGTGAAGTGATGGGACTGAATACCATGATCTTAGTTTTCTGAATGTTGAGTTTTAAGCCAACTTTTTCACTCTCCTCTTTCACTTTCATCAAGAGGCTCTTTAGTTCTTCACTTTCTGGAGTAAGGTTGGTGTCATCTGCATATGTGAGGTTATTGATATTTCTCCCAGCAATCTTGATTCCAGTTTGTGTTTCATACAGCCCAATGTTTCTCATGATGCATTCTGCATTAAGTTAAATAAGCAGGGTGACAATATACTGCCTTGACATACTCCTTTCCCTATTTGGACCCAGTCTGTTGTTCCATGTCCAGTTCTAACTGTTGCTTCCTGACCTGCATACAGATTTCTCAAGAGGCAGGTCAAGTGGTCTAGTATTCCCATCTCTTTCAGAATTTTCCACAGTTTATTGTGATCCACACAGTCAAAGGCTTTGGCTTAGTCAATAAAGCAGATGTTTTTCTGGAACTGTCTTTCTTTTAGGAATACATAAATCAAAAGCACAAGGAGTTCCTACTATACACATACTAGGCTAGTTATAATCCCAAAAAAAGGAAAATAAGGATTGACAAGAATATGGAGAAATGGGAACCCTCATCCATTGTTAGTAGGAATGTAAAGTGATACAGCCACTGTGAAAACCAGTTTGGTAGTTCCTCAAAAGTTAAACATAGAGTTAAGCTATGACCCAGCACTTCCACTCTTAAGTACATACCCAAGAGAATTGAAAACATATATTCACAAAGAGGCTTATAAACTACTGCGCATAGAGGTATTAGTCATAATAGCCAAAAAGTGGAAACAACCCAAATGTCCATACACTGATGTATGGAGATATATATAAACCCATACAACTGAATGTTACTCCACCAGAAAAAAACAATGAGGTACTGATTCATAGTGCAACACAAATGAGCTTTGAAAATATTATACTAAGTAAAAGAAGCCAAGCACAAAAGGCCACATTATATTGATTCCATTTATGTGAAATGACCAGAACACTGTTTATGTGAAATGTCCAGAACAGGCAAACCCATAGAGAAAGAAAGTAGACTATCATTTGGCTGCAATGAAGAGAGAATGGGGTAGGGTGGGTGTGTACAGTTTTTTTTTAAGTGATAAGAATCTTCTGGAGTTAGATGGTGGTGGTGGTTATACAACATTGTATATATATTAAAAACCACAGGATTGTACTCTTCAAATTGGTTCAAATGGTGGTTACCTGAATTTATTCTCAATTAAAAAAATTTAAGAAAAATATAAATGTACAACATGTAAATAACATACAGATGAGAATCAAAAGTAGAAGGAGAAATCACAAACCAGAAGGAAGGAATAAAACAGAGTGAAACCAAGCAAAACTTATATGGAAGTTGGTTCTCACATCAGTTCATACAACAGAAACTCATTATAATCAAAATTAGCCTTGAATGTTCCATAGAAGACACAGCCACACTGTGTCCAGATGAGCCCAACACAGCATCAGCAGAAACGTCCACCAGCACTGGAAGCTGTGTCCATTAGCTTCTGATGAGAAAAACCACCAGCAAAATACACCCATTCCATAATTATGAACTTGAAAACAATTAAAATGTATTCTTCCTCCTGATTCTGTCAGGGGAACAATTCTGCTCAATGTCCAGAATGGCCTCACTCACATTTTGAGCACTTGCAGGCTATCAGCCAGGGCACCTCAGGAGAAATGGGTGGCAGAACTAAGATCCCATAAGTCACAAAGCATGGCCAAAAAAAAAAGAAGAGTCGAGTACAGAATTAGGTAAATAGATATGATCCTTGAGCCATATCTGATAAATGCGCTTAAGTTCATTTTCAATAAAAATTAAATGAAATTCAGACTTACTCTCCAACATGTGAAAGAAATGTAAATATTACATTAATAATATAATAATCAACATATTTGCTGTAAAAATTTTTGAAGGCTAAGTATTTTCAGATACACCCTCCTGAATGATCTAAGATAACAGAAAACACCAACAATTCCAAAGATCTACAGCTTCACACTAGAAGCATTTACATTTTGAGATTCTGACTTCATCTGATTTACGTCTTGCTTCTTGACTTCCTAATATTTCTGCTAACTTTGAACTAACAGTCCTTTGAACTAACAGACTGCTATATATAAGAATTACTAAGGCCCTGCTGCTGCTGCTGCTGCTGCTAAGTCACTTCAGTCGCGTCCGACTCTGTGAGACCCCACAGACGGCAGCCCACCAGGCTCCCCCGTCCCTGGGATTCTCCAGGCAAGAACACTGGAGTGGGTTGCCATTGCCTTCTCCATTGTGTGAAAGTGAAAAGTGAAAGTGAAGTCGCTCAGTCGGTCTGACTCGTAGCGACCCCATGGACTGCAGCCTACCAGGCTCCTCCATCCATGGGATTTTCTAGGCAAGAGTACTGGAGTGGCTTGCCATTGTCTTCTCCGACTAAGGCCCTAGCAGATGTCTTTTTCAGTATTATTTCCACCAAATCAGAAAGCAATAAAAAACAGAGTGGTGACTGATGTGGTTCTCAGTTCACAATATGAACTGCACAAGTAAGCACTAATATTTTAAATCAGTGAAATAGGAAAACAGATTCACAGCAACTGAACAAAAATCTTCGAAGACTGGGAAGATACTCTAAGACAGGGTACTACTTTTTTCAACACCACCATCCTCACCCCACCACACACAGAGCACAGATTCCAGGAAGGCTGGTGAAAATAGTTGCTTAAATATCACCAAATGTACACATGAACTTCTACAAAATACATTTTAAATTACCATTCATTTAATATATTTGCTTTATATTATAGTTTCAAGTTGAAGTTCAGTTCAGTTGCTCAGTCATGTCCGACTCTGCAACCCCATGAACCGCAGCATGCCAGGCCTCCCTGTCCATCACCAACTCTTGGAGTTTGCCCAAACTCATGTCCATTGAGTTGGTGATGCCATCCAGCCATCTCATCTTCTGTCATCCCCTTCTCCTCCCACCCTCAATCTTTCCCAGCATCGGGGTCTTTTCAAATGAGTCAGCTCTTCACATCAAGTGGCCAAAGTATTGGAGTTTCAGCTTCAACATCAGTCCTTCCAATGAATACCCAGGACTGATCTACTTTAGGATGGACTGGTTGGATCTCCTTGCAGTCCAAGGGACTCTCAAGAGTCTTCTCCAACACCATGGTTCAAAAGGTAAAGTTGAAGTTACCTTATCTTAAAAAGTATAAAAGGCAATTTTTATCTCCCAGCTGGAATTACAGAATGCATATCTGGTCTGCAATCTACTGAACTGATCAAAACATCAAGTCATACTGTTATAAGAATCTGGACACTGTCATTCACATTCCCTCCCTAGCTTTGCTCAAGAAGTGCCAAACTTGCTACCCATATCAAAATCTAAGAAACTGAATTTATCAGTTTTTCTATCATTATAGGAAACGTGGAAGGCTTCCCTGGCAGTCCAGTAGTTAAGACTCCATGTTTCCACCGCAGGGGGAGAGGTTCAATCCCTGGTTGGCAAACTAAGATCCCACATGTCAGGCAACACAGCCGAAAAATAAAAATAAGTAAAAAAAGAAAAAAGAAACACTGAGCACCACCTACAGAAATAGAATACTTCCAAAGAAGTCTCTCCATCTCTCCTCTACGATGGTAGCTGAATGAGCCTAATACAGACGCATTCCCTCTGCCCAGTGTTACAGCAGAACTCATATTCTTCCTTACCCTGGCTGAAACGATTCACTTCAATGGTAAATGTTTCATTCCAAAATTAGAAATAAAACAAAGTACCCAAATACCCCCAAAGAAGGTAACACACTAATTATTCTAAATTCTCAATCCCGTCCTCTCCTGCCATCTCCAACATTTGTGGCCTGTAGCTTTCCCTTCTTTGGTGTACCTGATGTCTCTCTACTGGATCATCCCCTTTGGTACAGAAGCATCACATACATTCCCAAAAATAAACCTCTGCCTTGACCCACAGTCACCTCCAACTACCGTATCACCTGAGTCCCTTTACAGCAAAAGCTCTTGAAAGACAGGATTAGGGTTGCTATCCCTGCTCCTCAACTCATGTGCTGGCCTCAAACTGCTCCAGGTGCGTTTCTGTCTCATCAGGCCACTAAGATTTCATGTGTCAAAATCACCAAGAACAGCCTTGTTGCCAGAACCCGTGATCACTTCCCAGTTCTAGTCTCTCTCCCCTGCTGCCCTAACAGTGTTAACACAGCTGACCATTCTCTCCTTGAAATGCTTCGCTTCTGTTGGTTCTCTGTGACACCAAAGTCTCCTTGATTTTTCTCCAATCTTAGAGGCTGAACCTTCTCAGTCTCCTTTGCTGACCTCTGTTTTCCTCCTTTACTTCTGAACACTGGTGTGCACCAGCACTCTACCCTGGGCTTGTTTTGCTTCTTCATCTATGAATCCTCCTCGGAGGCAGCCTCATCCAGTTCCACGGCTTGACATACCACCTGTGGTAATAACCCTGACATCTCCATCTTTAGCCCTGTTGCCAAGAACCTCAGATTTATATATCCAACTGCAATCCTGATATCTTTATTTAAATATTTAGCAAGTATCTCAAATGTAACATGGCTACAATGGAGTGCTATATAGTCCCCGAAAATTTGCTCTTTATCTAGTCTTTGATGTCTGAATAAATGGCCTCACCATCTCCCCAGCTGCTCAGCCAAAAATCTAAGAGCTATCATTGATTCATTTCTCTCTTTCATACCTCAACTCTAATCCATCAGCATGTTCTTTTGACTGTGGAAGTGGAAGTGTTAGTCACTCAGTCGTGTCCAACTCTTTGCAACCCCACGGACTGCAGCATGCCAAGCTCTTCTGTTCATGGAATTCTCTAGGCAAGAATCCTGGAGTGGTAGCCATTCCCTTCTCCCGGGGATCTTCCCAAAACAGGCATCGAACCCACATCTCCTGCATTGCAGGTGGACTCTTTCCCACTGAGCCACCAGGCTCCAAAATATTCTAATATCCTATGAATATTCAAGACTCCACTTCATACTTTTCCCTTCAGTGCAACAGACTGATTGCACTAATGGCTCTTATTGTAATGCCTCCCTGAATCTTTTCATACCTCTCTGTATACCTGCTCTTTGGCAATGCCCCTCATACTAGCTGTCGATGTACTCAAATAACCTGCCTTGACTAATGTGACAGTAGCAAATGGAACACCAGCTAAGGCTTAAAAATCTGCCTGCCCATTTCTACTTCCTTTCTTGCTTCTTTATTATGACCATGAGACTAGGACTGGGCCAGCCTGAGAATAAGAATAGAGTCATATAACAACACCACACAGAGGAGAGCAGAGTTGTCCCAGCCATCTGAGTTGAGGCCATCCTAGACAATCAGCAACCAGCTGGCCCTCCCAAACATATCAGGGAAAGCAGGCAATATGGCAGAGTTGCCTACCTGACCCACAGCTGATCACAGACATGAGCAAGCTCTGTCAGGATCAGCTGAGCCTGGCCCAGAAGAGCCGCATTACCCAACCATTCCACTGACTGAGCAAAAATAATCCTTTTTTCTGTATGTCACTAAGTTTATGGGGATATCTGTCACACAGCATTACTGTGGCAATAACTGATATAGACACCATCATCCCTTGTCAGGACTATTGCAATATCCTCCTGTTAGGTCTCACTACTTCCTTCCTCATCTTCTTACAATCCTTTTTCTATTCATCAATCAACACAAACTTTTTTTTGGTTGCACTGGGTCTTCTTTGCTGCACACAATCTTTCCCTAGTTGCAGAGAGTGGGGGGAGACTCTTTGTTGTGGTGTTCGGACTTCTCATTCCCATGGCTTCTCTTGTTGCAGAGCACGGGCTCTAGGCACATCGGCTTCAGCAGTTGCAGCGCACGGGCTTCAGCAGTTGCAGTGCATGGGCTCAGTAGTTGTGCCTCATGGGCCCTAGAGCACAGGCTCAGAAGTTGGACACACAGGATTAGCTGCTCCAAGGCACGTGGAATCTTCCCAGACCAGGGATTAAACCCGTGTCCCCTGCTTCAGGTGGATTCTTATCCACTGTGTGACCAGGGAAGTCTCAATCAACACAAACTTATAAAAACATAAACCAGCTTATGTCCTCAGTTCTGCTTAAACCCTCTAATGGATTCCCTGAACTCAGACTAAAAATCTCTTAATTTAGGACACCACCTACCTGTCCAACCTCATCCAGTGCCACTCTCTCCCTGGCCCACTCTGTGTCAACCCACAAAAGCCTTCTTCCTGTCCTTTACACATAGCAAATCCATGGCATGTTGGGGGGAGGTGGTCTTTGCAAATCATGTTACCTCTATCTAGAAAATCATTCCACCTGCTCTCTCTTGCTCACTCTTAACCAATAACTTCTTGTAACTCAAATTCAACCTATATGCCACTTTCACCAAAAGACCTTTCCTTGACTGTTGTTGTTTAGTCGCTAAGTCATGTCTGACTCTTTGCGACCCCGTGGGCTGTGGCTCCTCTGTCCATGAAATTCTCCAGACGAGAATACTGGAGTGGCTTGCCATGCCCTCCTCCAGGGGATCTTCCTGACCCAGGGATGGAACTTGTGTCTCCTGCATTGGCAGGCAGATTCTTTACCGCTGAACCACCACGGAAACCCTCCTTCCCTTGACTACACAATCTAAAATAATCAGTCACCCTGATTAAATTAAAATACGGATTTTAATTCTCTGCATCATACTTATTACTACGCAGGATTTCTGTTATTTGTTTTTAATCGTGCGACCTCCACACTGACTCTAACTTCCTCATAAGCAGGAACCTAGTCTGTGTGTTCACCACTGGATCCTCAGCTTCTAAAACAGTTCCTTCACACAGTAAGCACCCATTAAATACTTGATGAATGTTACCTGACATGGAATAAATAAAAGATCAGATCCTTTCTGAAATCAAGTTTTTCACACAGAGAATGGGCTGGGCAAGCTGAAATGGCAAGGGAGAAAAGACAGACTGATTCTGAGAAGGAATTTTAGAAGCAGAGAAAAAAACTCACCTAATAGAAGATGAAGTTAAGCATGTGGACTCTGAAAACAGCCTAGAATGGAAGCCTGGCTTTGTTGCTTCCTAGCTATGTAAACATGGATATATCACTTACTTCTCTGAGCTTGCCTCCTCATCTATAAAATGGGGTAATAATTACTACTTCACAGAGTTGTTGTAAAAATTAAATATGTGTAAAGTGCTTAGCACAGGACATGGATCATAGTAATTACTCAACATTAGTGATGATGATGGTGGTGGTGCTGGTGATATCTAAATCAGCCCTGATATTGATTAAACTGGCATAATCCATAGTATCTCATCTCACTCAACCTGTTGAGTCTATCTAATTTTTTTTCAATATTTAGGCATTCCATATTGTCCCTTCTCACCAAGAATGGAATCTGCATAGGACCTAGAGCCTGAAGAGCTGGGTTCTGGCTCTACCACTAACTAGCTGGGTCACCCTGGGCAAGTCACCAACTTCCCAGAACTGAAAGTTAGCCTGTCATCAGCTCTGTCCATCCCCGAGGCAGAAGGGGCAGGAAACAGTATGCAAAAGTAGAGATACCGGTGTAACATTAGAGACACAGAGGCAGAGTGATGGGACAGGAGGCAAGCACGCTGCTCAGGGGCTTCCCTGGTGGGCCAGTGGCCACGACTCCAAGCCCCAAACCCTGGTTAGGGAACTAGATCCCACCCCCTTCAGCTAACAGCATTCAAATGCTGCACCTAAAGATTCCGCAAGTCCCACATGCCACAAGGAGGACTGCGGATTCTGAGTGCCACAACCAAGGCCTGACACAACCCAATAAATAAATATGTATTGTTTTAAAAATCACTCCTCTACTCCAGAGCACAAACAAGAATGTCTGCACACCTTAACTCAAAGCTTCCCAAACTGTTTCAGAACACTACGAACTTGTCAGATAATACCAGGCCACACTCTCACAAGGGCAGGCACGTGGGCTGATTTTATTCTTACTGACCAGTGGCCAGCACAGTGGCCAGATCATACTATTACAGTGTGTGTTGATCACATCCTTGCTGAAATGGACAAATTTATTAGGGAAATCAGGGTTAATCAATGTCTAAATGGTTCCCTGTGTGCATTTCACAGAACCTCTTAAGACATGAATAGGCTCTGTGAATCATATAGAATACTTTCCAATCTTATTTGATCACAGAACTCATTCCGTTTCCCTTGAACCTGATTAACATCTCCCAGAGTTGTAGTATTCTACAGAACAGTTTGCGAAACACCTTAACACAATTTTTTTTTTTTTCGGCCATGCCGTGTGGCTTGCAGGATTTTAGTTCCCTGACCAAGGACTGAACCCAGGTCCCAGCAGTGAAAGTATGGAGTCCTAACCACTAGATTGCCAAGGATTTCCCAAGCTTACATAATTTAAGTTGTTTTTACCATCATGATATAAACATCTTACTCTTAATACATAAGATAATTAAAAGGCCAATTGTACTTTGATTCACATCTAGTACATGGTTGTTTCACACCAAATCCTGTACCTCTAAATCACCCATCACCAAGCAGACCTCGATCTCTCCCATCTCCTAAGAAGCAGATGTCCTGCTGGTTTCTCTGCCTGCTCCCAGCACCCTCACAACCAGTTTGCTCCACAGATTCTCCCACCTTTTCTTCTACCACCCACCCTCTCTACATCCTTAGTCTTACTATGAACTTCCTTCAACTGCTTTAATTACAACTCTTCTCCTTTTATAATCAACCTAACAGGTTTTTATCTTATAATCTGTACTATCAACCTATGCCTGAAAACTTCAAAGTACTTCTCCCTTTAATAATAAAGGCTGGTCCGTCGCTTGCATTCTCCACACTGGATCCTCTTTTGGGTTACTCCTTAATCTTAACTACATATCATCATGTCAAATTCTACCTGGGTTCCCTCTTCCCATCCTACCATCTGTTTCCAAGAGCTCAAGGACATAGATGTCTTCCTTTCCCCATGCCTTTGTTTGAGTTCTCTCTGCCTAGAAGAGCACCTGTTGAAATCCGGCCCATTTGTTAAGGTCCTGATCACAGGTAATCTCTTTTAAGGAGTGTCCCTGATATACCACTCTGGTCACAATTAGCTACTCCCTTTAAGTACCTCAAGGCAACTGGACAACTTATCACAGATATATAAAGCTAGTTGTACAGATGAATGCAGAGACGGCAGAGTTGGGAGAGAAAACCATGAACCAGGTGAGTCTAACAAGCAGCATGACCATGAGGTCAGTGACAAAAGGAGAAATCAGAAGGGTATTTGCATGAATGGCTTGAATGCTAAAGGAGAAAAGCTTTTACATGTCCTGGAAGGAACAAAGGGAAGCCAGGAGAAGGCTACAGAAGAGCCAGCTGCAGAGGAGGGAGTGTTCTCACTCTGTGTGGCTGGGCTGTGGGAATGCTGATTCACAATGGAACAATGCCCTCAGAGGGCCACCGGAAAGATGTGGGCAGGAAGCCAGTAGAAGGCTGGAAGCTCAGAATCACAGGGGAGTTGAGAATACATAAGAAGGCAGCTAATCAGAAAGGCTGGGAGCCAAGGAAACTAGGGATAAGAGGCAACGCTCTGGCCTAAACTGGCTGAGATCCCAGAGTGTCAGGGGCCAGATGAGTTAAGCATTCAACAATCTTTGATCAACACTCAAACGTAGGTTGATGAGTAATTGTTCTAATGTCTACAAAGGTCCGATTTCCCTAATGTTCCACTCATGGCACAACTGACATCTCCGTGTGTGGGCTGTGCCACAGGGGTAGTGGATTGGGGGGAGTACCAGGGAGGGGCTGGGTGTGGAATCTCCCTTCATGGGGGCAGGGCTCACAGACTGAAAAGGGAAGAAACAAGCTGAATATGTACAGGGTCTACAGGGATCAAAGACCTCCAAGCATAGAGCAGACCACAGTAGGCACCCAGGCCCAAGAAGTAGTGAATTCATCTAGCTGTCAGACAGAGAATGGCAACAGGAAATGCACGACAAAAATATCTTCTAGTCTGTCTATTAGTTAGCATTTTCAATTCCAAACAACTAGATTTGTACACACAACAACAGCAAAAAGGAATGTATTAGCTCACATAACCAAGAAGTCCTGGATGCTTCAGGCACATCTGAATGCTGGGGTTCAAATGTTGCAATCTGTGCTCTCACCACCACTTGGTACTTCTCTCTGCGTGTCAGCCTCATTCATTCCCTCCTCCTTCAAACAGCTGCCTCCATGTAGTAGAAAGATGGCCACCAGAAGTTCTAGGTTACATTACTTCAGCAGCCTAAAAATCCCAGAGGGGAAAAAAATGCCTCCTCTCTTAAACTGAACCAGAAAAAGAGCCTGAGTGAGTGAATCTAGGCCATGTGCTCACCTCTGACCAATCACCTGGCCAGGTAAAGAGGAACTTCTCAGATTGGCCAAAGCTGAGTCACATGACCATCCTTGGCATTGGTGTCAACCCCACCCAAACTACATGGACTGTGAATAGAAAGTTCCCCAAAGGAAGGAAGTCTGGGCAAAGACAGTGTAGTGACTTGTCAGTCAGGCCCCAGATACCAAAAGAGAAGCCCAGTTTTTGTCACTTAAACCATTAGAAGGACTTTGAAGTCAGAACTGGTTTTAAATTTCAGTTTTGCCACTGACTAGCTGTGTATGTATATATGTTCAGCCGCTCAGCCGTGTCTGATTCTTTGGGGCCCCATGACTGTATCCCACCAGGCTCCTCTGTCCATGAGATTTTTCAGGCAAGAATAGTGGAGAGGGTTGCCATTTCCTCCTCCAGAGGATCTTCGACCCAGGGATTGAATCTACATCTCCTGTGTCTTCTGCATTGCAGGTGAATTATTTACCACTAAGCCACCTGTGTGACCTCAAGTAAATTACTTAATTTCTCAGTGCCTCAGTTTCATGCTTATAAAACAGTACCTACCTTCTAGAGATGTTTGGAAAGATTAAATGAAATAACGCACATAAACTGCTAAGCATAATGCTTGATGAACACGGATCAATAAATAGTAGCTATTATCAGTAATAATAAAAATCATGACAATTATTATTCAGAACAAGGGCGCCACATGAAGGATTAGTTGTGACTTGGTGAGAGAGAGAGCCATGTTAGCAAACTTGGATAAATCAGCCTCAGGTCAAGATTCATTAAGGGCAACTCAGGCTACAATACAGGGGCCCTGAATGAACTCTGAGATGATAATTCAAATCAGTGAATGTGTTCAGAACCTATATACTATGTGCCAGCCACTGAGGATAGAGTGATGAGTGAGTGAGATACATGGCTCCAAGGTAAACTACCATGAAAAATGACTATGGCTTTGTAACATGATTTTGGGGAGAGGAGAGGGTGACTGAAGCTGCTTCCTTACTTTTAGCCGTAGGCTGTGAACACTGGAAGAGTCCTGAGCATACAGGAGAAAAATGTCAGGCCCCACTGCTGGAATGCTAGGAAGGTATACAAGGACTGCAACCACTGCCCCCTCCCCAAAAAATGCCTTTGCATGAATTAGGAAATTATGTCTCTTCATTTAGACACTTCACTTCCATCCTCACAGTAAACACATCTACCAAATTGTCCACCTGAATGACATCCCAGAGTTTTGCCGTGAATAACTTGCACAACAGTACATGGTAGCCCTGGGTATAGGCAGGGAAGATGACATGGGGGCTTGAAGGGATCAAGGAATAGGAGGGATAGAGAATCTGGAGTCTCCAGGCTTTTGGAGACAGAGAGTAACTTTTGCTATGGGGCTGCTCCATTTAATATGGTAGACACTCACCACAAACAGCAATTAAGCATTTGATATGTGGCTATTACAACTGAGGACTAATTTTTAAATGTCATTTTAATTAATTTTAATTTAAAATTTAAAACTGAAGTGGTGTAAAATATGTTTCCTAACTTTGTTTGATAGGATTACATTTTACTTTATCCACTGTACTGCATAAGATATTCTATTGAATTGCACTGCATTGTATTATACTGTATTGCTCATAGTAAGTTCCTGAGTTATTTCTAGTATCACATTAATAACTTTTATATGATTATATGGTAAAATATTTTTTATGTAGTGAGTTACCCAAAATATACTATTAAAATTAATTTCACTTGTTGTGTTTTGCTTTTTTTTAATGTGGCAACTAGAAACTTCTAAATTACATGTCTGGCACACAGAATATTTCTTTTTTAAAAATATGTATTTATTTATTTGGCTGCATGGGTCTTAGTTGAGCATGCAGGATCTTTAGTTGTGGCATGTGGGATCTAGTTCCCTGACCAGGTATCAAACCCAGGCCCCTTGCATTGGGAGCATGGAGTCCTAGCCACTGGACCACCAGGGAAGTCCCTCACAAAATATTTTTATTCATCAGTGCTGCTGTGAAGACATCTTAGGACCTATAGTGCGAAGGGGCTTGGAATGATACCCAGGGGAACTGGTTGCTTTTAGTTTTGTTTGAAGCAGATCTCTATGTTTTCTTCCAGGTTGTCCAACTCTGTTGACCAGGAAGGAAAATAACAGAGGGAGCGGGCAAGCAGGTAGCTCAGTATGTGTAGCTCAGGAGAGCTTGCAGAGTACACTGGAGTCAGACTGTATTGTTCTGAACTCTGGCTCTACCACGTAACCAAATTTCCCGAGTCTCCTTCAGGCTCTTCATCTATAAAAATGCCCAAAATTATCTCGTGTACTTTATAGGGATTGTTGGGAGGGTTAAATGAGATAATCCAATGTAAAGAACTGAGCATGGAGTCTGGCACATCTTACATGCTCAGTTAACTACAAGGGGGCCACTGGAGCATTATTTGGAAATAAAGAAGGTGCAAATGAAAGCTCTTCCTGTACAACAGAGCTTGGGTTGCCATGGCTTAAGAAGGTACACCATGTCCACGTGTCTCCTCAGCATTTACCTTTCTAGACAAAAGAACTGCACAGAATTATTTACTCAATCCTCTATGCTGCTGATTAATATATTGCTTTTTTCTAAGTCCATTATGTTTTTAAGGTACATTGATGAAACAATCTTACCTGCTTAAGGATCGTGAAAACTGGTAAGGTAGCATTTCTGAATTACGTGTAACAACAGCTAAGATGTAGCTAGCTTTTTTGTTCCAAATCCTACAGTGAATCAATGTCTTCAGTTAAGAATTGACAGTAATACCTGAATCTCATTCTTGAGTAAACTAGAACATCCATTTGTATGTACAGACGGATTCATTTTACCTAAATGCTTTCTTTACTACTTCCCTGACATTTTGCATGAACTTGAGACCAGCAATTTGGCTTCTTATGTCCCAAAAGGTTCAGGTTGACTGTAAACTTGGGAGTTTACACTATGTTCTCCCTCTTCTACATGTTTTACTTTAGAAATAGTAATAAATAAACTAACTTTCTCACATTTGTAATCTCAGACATGTCCATCTATGCTTAACCTCTGTTCTGTCTTCCAGTCCCCTCCCTATTCCTGACTTTTAAAAATATTTCTCCCAGCCTCCCTCTGACTAAATTTATTTAATGGCCTTTGTGTGGAGTCTTTTCACAGTTTATCCCTAACTTCCATAACTATGCAATGTTCCTCAAGAACTCTAGAGAATTTGTCAAACACGATTCCTCCTCACAAAGGAGTAGCCTATCCCAGCAAAAGGTTATATCTGCTTAAAAACTGTAAAATCCACTTTCCCAACACATAAACTTCTGCAGAATTTGTTTTAGATTCCACTCATCCCACAAGTTCAGTTCAGTTCTCGCTCAGTCGTGTCTGACTCCTTGCGACCCCATGAACTGCAGCACGCCAGGCCTCCCTGTCAATCACCAACTCCTGGAGTTTACTCAGATTCATGTCCATTGAGTCGTGATGCCATCGAACCATCTCATCCTCTGTCGTCCCCTTCTCCTCCCACCTTCAGTCTTTCCCAGCATCAGTGTCTTTTCAAATGAGTCAGTTCTTCCACAAAGACCAAGAAAAATTCCACAGACACCACATTAAGTTTATCGTCTGATTCTCAACAAGGCATTATCCTCTATGAGGCTCACTTTTTTCATCTGTAAAATGGGCATAATATACATGTGTTAAGTTGCTTCGGTCATCTCTGACCCTTTGCGACCTATGGACTGTAGCCTGCCAGGCTCCTCTGTCCATGGGATTCTATAGGCACAAATACTGGAGTAGGTTGCCATCCCCTCCCGCAGGGGAATCTTTCCAACCCAGGGATTGAACCCACGTCTCTTACATCTTCTGCCTTAGCAGGTAGGTTCTTTATCACTAGTGCCACCTGGGAAACCCATAATTTAGATGTCCTTTGCTAAATAGAGCAGGCCATCTCATTACTCATGAATGTATATAAAACACTCTGGGAAAAGCTCAAAGTCTTTTACAAGCATTAGGCCATGAATCTTTCTGAAGTGGACTGTTAATTAGGTGTCATTATGCTTTGTTTAATAGATGGAAAACCTGAGGCTTGGGAACACAATACCACATAATGGCTATCTTAGAAATCTAGCCTAGGCTTTACACAGCAGACTGAGAGATTGCGGGGAGTTGGGGTAGGGATCTGAATAGGAATTCACTCTGCTCCAGTTCTTTATCAAGAAACTGCATTACTACAAAATTCTCTCCTGTTACTGGTTGCCCTGCCCCTCCTACTTCCTCATGCAGTCCAGTAATGGGGAAATGGGTGGGAAAGTCGGAATTCCCTACTGAACATATAATGCCTTCCCCACTTCCGTGAACCCTAGACCAGATACTAAAGACAAATTTAGTTTCACAGATCTCATTACAAGTCCTCCACATTTTGTTACTGATCCCTGGAAACTTTTCCTATCAGACATCCAACAAAATAAAGAGGCTGTAGACATTTATCAACAAGAACACAGTCTCCGCAAATAAACCTGTCAGGCTACTCCAGCTTTACTATCTGACCTACAACTGGGTACATGGCGTGGCCTCAAGAACTCCAGATAAACCTTATGTCTTCACCCAAAAGAGATACCGTGGATCCAAAAGGTCAAAAAAGAGGTAATGGAAATTTTATATAGCCAGTGAGCTTTTACAAACTATTATTATGTACCTGCTGACAATGATTAATGGAAACTAGAAATCCTTTAATCCCAGAGTGGTATTTTGAAAAATATTTCCTGAGAAAACAATTCCCAAACGGGAAAAAGATAAAGCAACACTATTTACTTAAAGACAAACAAAAAATATGTCCAACAATTGGGGAGTGGTTCGAAAATATCATTGCATATTAACAAGACAGACTGTCAAAAGGCTATTAAAAATGATAATTATTCCTATAAGAAGATGACTATTTTGAAAACTGTTACCCAAAGAATAGCATGTCTAAGTATAATCTCATAAAGTATGTGTGTGTGTTTATGTATCTATATATGTGTTATACATGTAAAGATTATCGAATTTAGAGTTACATAAATGGTTGCACACAATGCTCCTTTGGTTAGTTATTTTCTAGAAAGTTGTTAAAGATTTGTAGAAAGTCAAATGATGATAAAGATGATGGAGAGGGGAGTTTACCAAGATTCTCTCTGGAACAGTTTGGGGGTTATTTTAAATCTCTTTTTTGCAAGCTTCACTATTGTTCACAATTTTTTAACAATGAATATATAAAGTTCTATAAAATGACTTCTTTTTAATGATGGCAGGGAGAGTCCAGAAAGCACACTGAGAGCTGAGGAATGCTAGTGGCAGGCAGAGTTCCATCCTTGGTCTGGGGGTGGAAAGCGGGATGTGTCACCAGCTGAGCCTCAAAAATCTTCAGCTATGATTCCAGAATCTATGAACAAGAATTCTTTAATGCACTGCTTCTGTAACTGGCTTAAATTTGTGACAAATAAGCTGAATATCATTTTAAAAAAGTAAAAAGCATTCATACCTAAAACTTACATATCTAACAGCACTCAAAACTCAGTTAAATTGTTTTCTTTTTCTCTGCATGCTTAAAGGATCAAGCATTTTTATTACTCAAGGCAGGAAAATAAAATAGAAAGCCAACTGCCTTCTATGAAACAAAAACAATCCCAATGGTAAAAACTAACTCTGCTGCTGCTGCTGCTAAGTCGCTTCAGTCATGTCCAACCCTGTGCGACCCCAGAGACAGCAGCCCACGAGGCTCCCCAGTCCCTGGGATTCTCCAGGCAAGAACACTGGAGTGGGTTGCCATTTCCTTCTCCAATGTATGAAAGTGAAAAGTGAAAGTGAAGTCACCCAGTCGTGTCCGACTCTTAGCGACCCCATGGACTGCGGCCCACCAGGCTCCTCCATTCATGGGATTTTCCAGGCAGGAGTGCTGGAGTGGGGTGCCACTGCCTTCTCCAAAACTAAATCTACTGCGTGCTTAAATTATTTGCAGAATAATAAACACTGAAATCACTACTATGTAGGAAAAAAAAAACCACAATTTAACTTTGGGGTTCAGTTCAGTTCAGTCTCTCAGTCGTGTCTGACTCTTTGCGACCCCATGAATCGCAGCAAACCAGGCCTCCCTGTCCATCACCAACTCCCAGAGTTCACCCAAACTTATGTCCATCAAATCGGTGATGCCATCCAGCCATCTCATCCCCTGTCATCCCCTTCTCCTCCTGCCCCCAATCCCTCCCAGCATCAGAGTCTTTTCCAATGAGTCAACTCTTCGCATGAGGTGGCCAAAGTATTGGAGTTTCAGCTTTAGCATCAGTCCTTCCAAAGAACACCCAGGACTGATCTCCTTTAGAATGGACTGGTTGGATCTCCCTGCAGTCCAAGGGACTCCCAAGAGTCTCCTCCAGCACCACAGTTCAAAAGCATCAATTCTTTGGCACTCAGCTTTCTTCACGGTCCAACTCTCACATCCATACATGACTACCAGAAAAACCATAGCCTTGACTAGATGGACCTTTGTTGGCAAAGTAATGTCTCTGCTTTTCAATATGCTATCTAGGTTGGTCATAACTTTCTTTCCAAGGAGGA
>NW_011495013.1:7995319-8002877 GCF_000754665.1 Bison bison bison
CTCTTTCACTTTCATCAAGAGGCTTTTTAGTTCTTCTTCACTTTCTGCCATAAGGGTGGTGTCATCTGCATATCTGATGTTTGTCCCGGCAATCTTGATTCCAGCTTGTGTTTCTTCCAGCCCAGCGTTTCTCATGATGTACTCTGCATAGAAGTTAAATAAGCAGGGTGACAATATACAGCCTTGACATACTCCTTTTCCTATTTGGAACCAGTCTGTTGTTCCATGTCCAGTTCTAACTGTTGCTTCCTGACCTGCATACAAATTTCTCAAGAGGCAGGTCAGGTGGTCTGGTATTCCCATCTCTTTCAGAATTTTCCACAGTTTATTGTGATCCACACAGTCAAAGGCTTTGGCATAGTCAATAAAGCAGAAATGTCATGTGGAAATCTCACAAGTTGTGGCTGAAACTTAATATTGGGGGATACTTGAGGACATGACAGTTTCCAAAGAAATAGCTAACAGAAGAACACTATTAGAACTCTATTCAGAATAAAGAGAAGAGACATTACAAGTTTTCCCTATTAAATCAGGCTAGAATTTTGCAAAAACATAAGGTAAAGGAAGTAAGATACTTGACAGAGTTCTACTTTATAAGCCTTTCATGTAGTATATGACGATGTAAAGTTTTTCATTTTGATACTCTGTAGCTAAGCATTTCCAAAGCTCTCAACCTAAAAAAATAAATAGCCTATAGTTACCAAAGGAAAAATATATGAAATATTGCTGAAATCCAGAGAAATCTTCCTCTTTTAGAAATGTAAAACCTAGAGGATTTGAAACCTAATTTGCACACACTTCCCTTCCTCTTCCAAAGCTACTCCCCTTAGCTATAAAAATCAAGACAATCACGACACTATGCTAAGAAATATATGGGTGAAAAACAACTAATAATAAGTAAAATTAATGTTGTCCTCTCAGTGTTTTCAATCAGGATTATTTCTAAATAATATACTTGGGAATACTTAAATTGAATACTGTACGGCTTCAGTCTATTCAGCCAAAGAGAAGTGAAAGTACTATCAAGAATTTAGTGAATATACACTACTGTTTGTTAATCAGCTATACTCTGATACAAAATAAAAAGTTTGAAAAAATAAAAATATAATAGATTAAAAAAGAATTTAGTGAATATAGACTATTGGATTCAACTTGGATAATTATAACAATATATATATGTGTGTGTGTGTGTATATATATATAACTATCAAGTGTTGACAATTATCTGGAAAATTCATGTGATACAATGATATAGTATTCATTAGACATGCACTCTTAACCTGGGAGAGTTCGCATTTCAGCTAAGAAGACAAAAAGAAGAACTTATATGAATTACTCAGCACATTAAAGAAAAGGTATGCTGCTTCGAAAAAGATGTTGCAATGTCTTCAAAGGTTCTGTTTAGAAAAAGGGAAGGACCTCTGTGGAAATACAGAGGGAAGAATGAAAACTGAAGGTATTCCCCTTGGCCAAGCTTTTGTTCACAATGGTACCTAGTGAGTTCCAACTGAGTGTTTCCTAACCATCCTATCCTTTGCTGTCATCCTTCAGAATGACTGCTGTATCTGCTCCACTGTAGCAACTGGCAGCACTGGTTTTTCTGGATTCCCAATGCATAGCCACCATCATGAGAGCATAGAGCTTTGCCTTTTCTACACAGATAAGGTGGTGTGTGATCAACACTCTTCCTACTTCAGTGGAAGCTAACTCTTGCGTCACTCCTCTACGCGTAACCAGAAAATCATGTTGGTATTGTCAAGCTACTGAGATAGAAAGCTGTAAGATCACACTGCATTAAGGGAGCCTGAAGAATGTCTCAGCTGGTTAAACAGGGTTGGGAAAGTTGTGATCATCTGTGAGGAGCAGGGTAAGTCCGTCATCCCTGCTCATCCAAGCCAGAAACAGGAACTTGGTGCCCATTTCAAGAAAAGGCGTGAGCTCTGAAACGGGAAGAGAGGATGTTGCTGCTGGTCAGGCAACTATGTGATAAATGCCTCCAGAAGGACATATGATAATTTCCACTGGAGATCACATGATCACCAATGACACCAGGCCCATCTTTCAGCTTAAAACATTAGACTTATAGAGGCTGAGTTTCACTGAAAAGTGTAACACTAAGAGGACAAGGGGACATAATGAGTCCTCCTAGACAAAGCCAATTTGAGAAGCAGGAACCAGGGCTCTATGAACAGTAAGCTATACTCTACTCAAGCTAGGGCTGGAGAGGGGTTTTGCTTCCTATGACTCCTGGAATCAACTGGTAGCAGATCCTTAGCGTGGTATAAGAAGGAATGAGGGGCCTAAACTGGGCTGGGTGAGAAAATACACGCAGGCTGGTTAGAAAATGTTTACTGGGACTTCCCTGGTGGTCCAGTGGTTAGGACTCCATGCTTTCAGTGCAGGGGGCCCAGGTTTGATCCCTGGCCAGGGAACTAGGATCCCACATGCCATATGGTGCACCCAAAAAGTAAAAAAGATAAATTAAAAATAAAAGAAAATGCTTAGTCTGGGTAAAGGTAGGAAAAATGCCAGCACACTGCTGTGGCTAAACCACACTAGTCCCTTTGCAGGGATGATTAAGAAAGCTACACTTCAGGCACTAAGAGCAGAGTAAACAAACCTTCTGCTTTCTCTCCCGCCTGAGAGTCCAATAAAATGAAAATTGAGGGACAAACCCACAAGGATGGAGAGAATGAGAAAAGAGACAACAGTAAAAATACTTTGGTGGGGTGAAGGGAAGCCAAGATCCACCCTGATTTATACCATGGAATCTCAAAATGCTAAATTGTTGTTGTTCAGTCTCTCGGTGTCCGACTCTTTGCAACCCCATGGACTGCAGCATGCCAAGCTTCCCTGTCCTTTATTATCTCCCAGAGTTTGCTCAAACTCATGTCCACTGAGTTGGTGATCCCATCTAACCATCCCATCCTCTGTCGTCCCCTTCTCCTCCTGCCCTCAATCTTTCCCAGCATCAGGGTCTTTTCCAATAAGTTGACTCTTCGGATCAGGTGGCCAAAGTATTGGAGCTTCAGCATCAGTCCTTCCAGTGAATATTCAGAGTTGATTTCCTTTAGGATTGGCTGGTTTGATCTCCTTGCAATCTAAATAAGTCAAGACGATGGCATCCTCTGTAGGGGGAGGGGTGATCGAAAATGAAAATTGAAAGCCTCCTAAGGAAGCAATTAGGTCTCCCAGGTCTCAGCCAGTCTGAGCAGTTAAATGATTGCCCCTTCTCCACCCCAGCAAAAAAACACCTGGAGTTTCTCCCCTGCCTCTTCCCCCAGAGGAGTTACAGGAACATGTAACTACCCGCAAAGAGGGCAGAAAACAGAAGGTCTCTGTATTGGAGTATGTCAGCCACAGCTCAGGTGTTTTAATACCATGGAGGGGTTACATGAACATGCAGATGCTGAGACAATCAGCCTCTTCTCCACCTAGCTCCCAGATCCCTGACAGCCAAGCTCTTCCCATCAGGCAGGAAAAAGACTGCAAGAGCTCTTTCTGAGCACCCTCACCAGCCCAGGAGGCACTAACATCAGAGTCTCCCCAAATCACCCCATAGTGAATTTCCCAGTCAACAAACCCACTATATCTTTAGCTTTTTAATTCCCCATTTAGATATGAGTAGACAATGTAGGATATCAGAAATGCAAGGAAAGTCTCTAACACAAAAGGTAAAGACCTAAACAGACAGACAATAGCAACCTGGGGAAACAGTCTGTGGAGGAAGGAAAAAGCTTTAAAAAACAAAACTCCTCAGAAAGATAAGACACTGAAACCATGAAACAAAATCAAGAAAGAAAGAAATACAAAAGCCACACACAAATACATATGTATATATATTCAGGGAACAAAAAGGTTTTAATTTTAAATATTTAAAATATGACTGATTACACTCATGAAAAACTCAGTGGAAGGAGTTCATGATAATATTGAGAAAATCTCACCCAAAATAGAAACAAGAAATAAAAAGACAGATAAGAGTGAAGAAAAGGTAAGAAAATATCTAGTATCCAGCCCCAAATATCTAGTATCTCAACAATAATTTTCTGAAAGTGACATCATAGAGAAAAAGTAATGACCAATAAGATAACTCAAGAAAAGTTCCCAAATTGAAAGACACAGATTTCTGGACTGGAAGAACCCAGAACAGTGGATGAAAACAGACCCATATCATAGAACACATGAAAATTTCAGGCTATGGAGGCCAAGAGAAAATTCTATCAACTTCCAGAAAGGAATTCTATAAACTTACTTCTACAAACAGCAGGTGTGTAGAAAGGTTACAGACAAAATTAAGAAATCAGAACAATTTTACAATTGTTAATTGTTAAGATTCCTTAACAATTAAGGACTCTGAATTTCTCAACAGCAACACCACAATCCAGGAGGGGATGATGAGACAATGCCTTCAAATCTTCCATCCTATAAATCTGCAGCCAGATAAACTATCAATTTACAGTGGTAAACATATTTTCAGCACTTGCTATTAAATGAATAGACAAAACACAAATCAATAAACTAAATAGAAAAAAATACACATCCTATGCAGCCTTCACCAGGAAACTTATTGAGGATGGACTACACCAAAACAAAGGAGTCTGCAAAGATGAGAAAGGCATGTGCCACGGGTAACAGGAGAACTGATACAGGAGAGAAATGATGAGGATTCCCAGGATGATGACAAACGGAGGTCCTCAGGGTGACATCTGTGCCCATATGTAGAAGGCAGCCAGTCCAGACTAGAGCAAGCCAGGAGGCTCAGGGACACCTTCTTCGAGGAAAATGCAATTGACTGAATACCTGATGCATCCAAGGGAAGAATTTGAAAACTATTCAAAAGTTTTGGGTAAAATTAATGATGAGTACATAAAAAGCTAAGTCAGTGAACAAACAAAGCAATTACTGACTCTGAAGAAAAGAAGTTGTACTTGGCTTGGCTATGAATATTGATCTAATTACTATTTAACTATAGCAAGGATAGGAAAATAAGGAAGCTGTGGTTAGATGGGGGGTCAGAGGGAAAAAGAGAACCAAGTCATCATCTTCCACAGCGGGAAGTGAACAGATAAACCTTCAAACTGAAAAGTGCAACTACAAGTATCGCCTACAAGGAATAAATACCAAAATAACCAGCTCAGGGAATCACAAGTGTTTATTTCTGGAGAGGGAAACATGTAACTTGGATTAAAAGTTTAAAACTAAAACTAAAAAGAAAGAGAAGAATATAACAAAACAAAAAACATAGAGGCTTCTGTGCCCTTTTATTATTTGCTTTTGCTCTGTTTCCCTAATAACAATTTGTTTGGGAAATTCCAGCCTTGTTTCTTCTAAACAAAAGAAAATATCATTTTCTACATCTAGACCATGCAGCTGTGGTCATCTGAGCTCTGAACAGTCAGACTTAGTGGGAAAGTTAATAGTTATAATCCAATTCAAGAAGGACTGGCTGAGCCAGAGCAGAGATGCAAAGGCAAGCCTGGGTGGAGGCATGCTTGTAGGTGAAAACTGCTATGCCTCTCTCCTCTGGGGTTCTTTTCAACATAGCTAGTCTCATGGCATAATCTCCTGGGACAGGATAATTTTAGAACTGCCAGGGACCATGGACCAATTGCACTCCTTTCTAGCAGACTCCAGTTACTCCAGCTAAGGCAGCTCACCTTCACAGTGATCAGCTGCTCCACTTTGCCTGAGTCGACCGGATAAAAGAACACAGTAAGGGCTCTGAAACAGGCAGCCCCGTCATCAACAGCATCTATGCACCAAGCTGAGAGTCAACAGCCCTGTCAACTACGTGGACTATCCCTGCCCTGAACAAGAAAATGATTCTCTCCAGGGGTGGAATCCCAGGGAGCAGTGGAGTGGGGTGGAAGCCAAGGAGCTGGAAGAGCTGGGGTGGGGAAGGGAGGCACCAACCAGGTCAACCTGGAGGAACCTGTAGGTAGAGATATGCCTGGAGCGCAAGGCTCAGGCTGCCAGCGCTCTATACACACAAAGGAAGGTCTCTACCAGCAACTCTTCCCCAAGCAAAAAGTGGCCAGACACAGCCACAATGCCACCAGCCATCCTGTCCAGGGTCAGCTTAGGAAGCAAAGATCGCCTTTTTCTTGAGATTCACTATGATTTGATAAAACATAGATTCTGCCCTTGAGTGACTAGCTGCTGACAAAATATGATGACTATTTTGATACACAATAAGCAAGGAACAGGTTGACAGTGCTAGAACATATATTAATATTCTTTTTTTTTTTTTTTTTTCTGTTTGGGAAGATGTGAAAATTCTAGTTCAAGAACCTGTGTGTGGCAAACTAGAGGTTTGCCAATCAAACAATACTGATTCCCATGTGTTTGCAACGCTTGCCCTATACAGTTCTACAAACCAAAATGTACACACCCTCTGAGAAGAATCAAGATCATTAACATAAATGCAGTAAGCATCTAGAACTGACAAAAGAATATACTGATCAGATTAACTGGAGTATTGGGAAAGTATGGCTTTTCCCTAAACTATGAAAATGTACCTAAACCAAAAAAAAAAAAAATTCAAATACTTCAGGAGGCTGTTATACACATTTTCTATTCTCCATATAAATCATGACACTCCATGTGATTCTCAACAACTAAGCTACCAGTATCACAAACCAACCTGTTAAATCCTAAACTTACTTGGGAAACCTACGGGTTTGTTGGAGTGTTTCCTTCTTTCTAGCTCTTTAGGGAAGAATTATCTAGAAAAAAAAGTGAATTCTCAGAATTTCCTAAGAGGAAAAAAATGGGCATTCACTGGAAAAACACAGGGTATATGCTCAGAACACTTAACTATTTTGGATAAGCTTCAAACCCACTTAGCCACCAGTCATCCTGTTGCTCTAACTTAACACTGAGACCTACCCTTCTAATCAAGTCTTCCAGTTTCCAAAGAATGGCAACAGATGAGACTGTTTCCGAATCTGATATACAGCAACTTGTTCTTCCATGGAGGAAAAAAAAAACAAAATCAAACCAAAAGGAAACTTAGGATCCGAAGGAAAGCGCACACCCCCGAGTCAAGGCCCTAGTTTCCCCAACACAGGTATTCACCGACTCCCTGCTATCGAGATTCAAACACAGTTTCCCAGATTTAAAATTGTGAGGCTGGTGGGGAGAGGCACTCAGACACATGCAACCGTGGAAAGTCTGTCGATTCTGCCAACTCTCGCATCAAGACTTCGCTGCTGCCCAAGAAGAGAGGAGGAGTGAAGTCCGCGGCGAGGCTGGAAGTGAACCCAACGCTGAATTTGCTGCAGGGCGGCCTCGGTCCCAAGACTCTAAAGGAGAAGGGGCGGGCGCTCCTCGGGAGAAGCCAGCGCCGGAGCCCAGGGGACGGAGAAGCTGCGGCCGCCGGAAGGCGCGGCTACGCCGGGACGCGCACCTGTCCCTCCGTAGCCCGCAGAGGACGGGGGTCCTCACCTGGGGCGGCGCGCTCCGGCTCACGGCCGCGCGGGGTAGAGAAAATCCTTCCTGGTTCCATGAGAGTCAGCCTCTGGGCTGGTGGAACCCTCCTCTCGCCGCACACATC
>NW_011495013.1:8003154-8017869 GCF_000754665.1 Bison bison bison
GTTCTGAGACTGAAGGTGGGAGTGGGTCGCTTAAGCGTTCCGACTCCCGGGACCCAGCGGGAGTTTCGGGGAAGTCGCGGGAACGTCCCTGGTGTTTCCTGGACGCAGGAACCTCCTCCTTCCTGCCCCCCACCAACCGCCCCGCGAGGACGCAGACACCCCTGGCCCGGGAGAACCCCGAGTGTGCCACCTGTGGGTGACCGGGGACTCGATCGGAACTAGGGACCACACCTCCCCTTCCGCTAAATGGTGGCGAGCCAGGTGGTAACGCAGTGAGGTGGAGCGAAGCAGCCAGTTTTACCAAAAGAATAAGTATTTTTCTGTCCAACTTGAAGCAGCAGAGCGCATCTGATACACTTACAGGTCACGTGGTGTGTGTATGTGTGTGTGTTCTCGCTCAGCGGCTCAGCCCTTTCTGACTCTGCGACCCCATGGAATTATAACAGGTCACGTGGTGTGTGTGTGTGTGTGTTCTCACTCAGTGGCTCAGCCCTTTCTGACTCTGCGACCCCATGGAACTATCATAACCTTGATAATCGACGTTACTCCAGCATAAAAAAAAAAAAAAAAGTCCACCATTTTATGTAGGGTGAAAGGCACAGAGAATTTAAAGAACCTACCTAATGTCAACCAACAACAAACTGAAAGGCTGGAATTCAAATCCCTGTAGTCTGCCTCCTGATTTTGAACGCTAAACCACAGCTCTCCTGGCTCACCAAATCTGAGTGTCCACCATGTCTCATGAGGAGAAGGAAATGGCAACCCACTTCAGTATTCTTGCCTGGAGAATCCCATGGACCCAGGAGCCTGGCGGGCTATAGTCCGTGGGGTTACAAAGAGTCGGACACGACTGAGCAACTAAGCACAGCCCAGCACATGTCTCATGAGCTGTTAAGAGGCCAGAGAAATACAAGGACTCTGCCCTCCAGAAGCTTTTAGTATAATGGGGCGAAAGGGACAGTCAGTCATCAATAAGCAAGTGAAAAATGAAGCCATGCACGTGCAAGAAGCGTCCTGGCTAAAATACAGTAGGGTGATGGAATTGAGAGTGTGGGGAGGGGAAGACCACAGATCCAGTTGTCTCCAAGGCTTCTCGAAGGAGGTGACAATGGAGCTGGGAGCTGAATGATCGGCCAGGTAGTCAGCCTGAAGATGAAGCAATGGGAAAGTCACATTCATTAATCCTCATTCTACCTTGTGCTTGTTGGAAACCTAAAAGCATGCCTTCCTATATATTCTCTCTCTTTTCCTCATACAGTAATCCTGAGAAGTCTGACAAGATTCTATTTTACAGAAAAAAAAAATCTAATGATTAATGATTTGCCTAAGAGGGAGGGGTGATGGGAAGAGGGCACAGATTTGAACCAAGGCTTTCTGATTCCAAAACCTCTTTCACTCAGGTGAAGGCCTTGAGTATGATGTCTCAGAATGAATCTAGTAAAATTTCCCTTTGGTGATCTTGCCTCTTCGCAGCCCCAGTCTCTTCTGCTGCCTGTTGACTGGTTAAAGAATTTCCCCCAGGGCAGGTGCTCTTTGAGGGAGCACCGGTCAGGAACCTTCTGAAAGTATGGAAAATGTATGTGTGTGTGCAAATTATAATTATGTAATTATGGTAATAATGTTGGCTTTCTCCCAAGAAAAATGCTCACATATATATGTATAAGGGAGAGAACTTAGAATTCTCATCAGATTGATCCAAAAAAGGTAAAAGTCACTGTCTTGAGTTTAACAGATACTTGTGGTGATTAAAAGAACTAATTTTCAGCTCACTTTCCCTGGAGGGAGGCAGGTCTGGTGACTCCTGTTTTTGACTTGGTGAGACTCTTAAAGTTTATGAAGGTTGATGGAAAGGGAAGCAAATCCCGATCCTCACATAACACCTTCATAAACGGCCTCCCTTCTTAGAAGAGAAGTTCTGTGTTGTCACTCTCTGTTCTCAAGAAAACCATAGACTGATCTGTAAACAAAACATCTAGGTAAATATAACTCTTTATTGGTGATAATTAGTTTCCATAACATTATACCATTTCCAGAAGAAAGCATTGTTTATATTACCAGTCAAGGAGCATAAGTAGGTGATTAACACATGTATATCATCTCCAAAGCCAGTAGAGAGTACTGGCATTGGTTTTCAGCAGTGTTTTTAGAGACAGTGTCAGAAGGAGAGCTTCAGCTACATTAATGAAAAGGTGTAAAACTGAACTCAGGATGTGGTAGACCTAAAAAATTTAACCTGTACTATTTCTTATGTGAAATGGGCAGTAGCTTTAATAGAAAACAGCATACATATTATGTATGGCTGAATCCCTTTGCTGCTCACCTGAAACTATCACAACATTGGTTGTTAATCTGCTATACCCCAATACAAAATAAAAAAAAAAATTAAAGAAAGATCTAGCTGCAGTTTATGTCAGTGTTCTGCCTATGTTTTCCTCTAACAGTGTTATAGCATCCAGCCTTAGATTTAGGTTTTTAATCCATTTTGAGTTTCTCTTTGTATATGGTGTTAGGGAGTGTTCTAATTTCATTCTTTTATTAATATATGTAACTCTGAAATGGCATATATGGAAAAAGAATCTACAAGAGAGTGGAGATATATATATATAGCTGATTCATTTTTGCTGTGTATCTGAAACTAACACAACATTGTAAATCAACTATACTCCAATAAAAAAATTTTTAAAGAAAAGAAAATAGTATACAAGGTTAGGCTTATGTAACTCAAACTTTTAGGTTGGGCCTCTTCCAAAGAAGGAATCTGGTGATGGACCTGAAAAGATTTCTTCCTCTTCCTCCAAGGAAAAGATTCAAACATTCTTACTGCCCTGTTTATTTTAATAAAGTTGAAATATAGACGGGGGGAAAAGGCGATCTATGACTTCTTTGAGAGAGGGACTCCCTTCTTACCATATATCCACATGGCTTCATAAAATTCATATGTTTAGGTGAGAAATATCAGGTTGACGTAATCTTAGTTCCTTAAGAAAAGAAAATGCCTCTTTTTAACTTTCAGATAGATTCCACATGATGCCTGAGAAGACATGCAGAATCAACAAGGAAAGTTTGTAAATAAAGTGGTGTTTAGCATTTGGAGCTTCACTCTTTTTTGTACCTCTCTGGCTTCCTTTTGTAACATTCTTCCTAACCATTGTCCACGCCCGTCCAAGGTGAATAGTAAATGTTTGTGGAATAAATGAATGATAACAACAATGATGCTAATAATGTAGACCTTATCAGTCTTGTATAGAGTCTGTTCCTACATGAACATCACTTCATTGTGGTGATATGATATGTCTGCCTCTCTTTCCATCATGTACTGAAAGTACATGTAAAAAGTATAATGGTTGCTTCTTTGGAACTAAATACATGGGAGGAAAGAGTTCTATGTTGGACACAAAATCAAAAATTATACTCCTGGGGATAGCTGGGAAATAAATCATTTGAAAGAAGGAAAAAGCATCATGTACAAAGCATGTGTATAAGATCGTCAGTTCAGTTCAGCCGCTCAGTCGTGTCAACTCTGCGACCTTATGAACTGCAGCATGCAAGGCCTCCCTGCAATCACCATCTGCAGTGATTTTGGAACCCAAAAAAATAAAGTCAGCCATTGTTTCCACGGTTTCCCCATCTATTTCCCATGAAGTGATGGGACTGGATGCCATGATCTTAGTTTTCTGAATGTTGATCTTTAAGCCAACTTTTTCACTCTCCTCTTTCACTTTCATCAAGAGGCTCTTTAGTTCTTCTTCACTTTCTGCCATAAGGGTGGTGTCATCTGCATATCTGAGGTTATTGATATTTTTCCCAGCAATCTTGATTCCAGCTTGTGCTTCTTCCAGCCCAGCATTTCTCATGATGTACTCTGCATAGAAGTTAAATAAGCAGGGTGACAATATGCAGCCTTGACATACTCCTTTTCCTATTTGGAACCAGTCTGTGATTCTATGTCCAGTTCTAACTGTTGCTTCCTGACCTGCATACAGGTTTCTCAAGAGGCAGGTCAGGTGGTCTGGTATTCCCATCTCTTTCAGAATTTTCCACACTTTATTGATCATCACTCATAATAATAAAGAATATTATTCATCACTCAGAATAAAAAATTTATAAGATCATAACTCATAATAATAAAATAAATGCCCAGTAACAGGGAAATTTTTAAGCAAAATATATCAATAGTATGGCATGTCAGGCTATCATTAAAAACAGTATGTTAATTAAATAAGTGTGAAAGAAACCTTATTAAAGTTAAATTTAAAAGTATAACACCATCCTTTACATATCCTGTGTGTGTGTGAGCGTGCACATGTGCGTGTGCACACATGCTCACATGCTCAGTCATCTCTGACTCTTTGCAACCCCATGGACTGTAGTCTGCCAGGCTCCTCTGTCCATGGAATTTCCCAGGCAAAAATATTGAATTGGTTTTCCATTCTCTACTCCATACATATCCTATGATTGCAACTAAATAAAAATTATGTGGGAAGAAAATTGTTGGGTTGATAATAAGAATTATGAACAGTTATTGAGGAGGGGGTTCTTGTGTGCCAGACTGTTTAAATGCATTAGATCAATTCACCTAATTCTCACAACAACTGTGTGAGGTACAATAGTTTTAACAAAAAGCTGTGTGCAGTTCTTCTTTTCATTTTACAAATGAGAGGACTAATGCAGAGGCCCTAAGTATAATTTCGGAGAAGGCAATGGCACCCCACTCCAGTACTCTTGCCTGGAAAATCCCATGGATGGAGGAGCCTGATAGGCTGCAGTCCATGGGGTCACTAAGAGTCGGACACGACCAAGCGACTTCACTTTCACTTTTCACTTTCATGCATTGGAGAAGGAAATGGCAGCCCACTCCAGTGTTCTTGCCTTGAGAATCCCAGGGCCAGGGGAGCCTAGTGGGCTTCATTCGTGGCACGACTGAAGTGACTTAGCAGCAGCAGCAGCAAGTATAATTTGCCTGAAGTCACACAGCCAAGATATGAATATAAAGCTTTATGACTCTAGAGTTTAAAACTTTAACCATTCAAAGCTGCCAGGGAAAATATGTTTGAATCATGGATCATGGTGTTTTTTTTTAATTCCTTCTATAAAGTTTCAATGTTGATTTAACAGTAAGTAAAAACATATTAAATTACAGAGTTAGAAAAAAAGGCCCCAAAGTAAAACCAGATTATGCTCAGAAGAAAACATATAAAAAGGTAAGAAGAGGAACATATTGAGTGAAACCCTGTGGGTTTGGCCAATTTTTGTTTTGGATTAGGATCTAAATAGTGTTTCAAATGAGTCATACTATATCAACAAATTTATAGTTATGAGGATTGAGATGATATGAGCTATGTCACATAGAATGTTATACTCAGTATTTTTAGAAGGATTCTAAATATATTCTGGCCTGATGGCTTTTACTTACTGTTTCTTCTACCTAGAATGATCTAGACCCACAACTTTTTGAAGCCGCTTCCTTTTCAATGGCTGTTGATGTTTAGTGTTTAAGTCATATCTGACTGTTTTGCAATCCCATGGACTGTGGCCCACCAGGTTCCTCTGTCTGTGGGATTTTCCAGACAAGAATACTGGAGTTGTCATTTCCTTCTCCAGGGGATCTTCCTGACCCAGGAATCGAATTTGCGTCTCCTGCATTGCAAGCAGATTCTTTACCACTGAGCTTTCAATGGTGGCAGTTATGAAAATGTGACCATCAATGCATTAGCAGAAAGCTAACACTGGTGAACAATCCCAAGGAAACTCCCTGTTATGGTGGTACTTACATTCTGGTAGAAAGATCAGTCATCTAAAAGTGGATTGAGTAAAGTATAAAACCCTTTCATTGTTATTTTTATTTATTTACTTTTGGCTGCACTGGATCTTTGGTGCTCTTACACAGGTTTTCTCTAATTGCGGCAAGTGGGAGCTACTCTTTATCGTGGTGCATGGGCTTCTCATTGCAGTGGCTTTTCTTGTTGTGGAGCACAGGCTCTAGGCAAATGGGCTTCAGCAGTTGTGTGGGCTCAGTAGTTGTGCCACACAGGCTTAGTTGTTCCACGGCATGTGGAATCTTCCTGGACCAGGGATTGAACCCATTTCCCTTGTATTGACAGGCAGATTTTTATCTACTCTGCCACCAGGGAAGCCTTTAAACCCTTTTAAATGAGATTTTCAACAGAAGTCACTGCTGCTGCTAAGTCACTTCAGTCGTGTCCGACTCTGTGCGACCCCATAGATGGCAGCCCACCAGGCTCCCCTGTCCCTGGGATTCTCCAGGCAAGAACACTGGAGCGGGTTGCCATTTCCTTCTCCAATGCATGAAAGTGAAAAGTGAAAGTGAAGTCGCTCAGTCGTGTCCGACTCTTAGCAACCCCATGGACTGCAGCCTACCAGGCTCCTCTGTCCATGGGATTTTCCAGGCAAGAGTACTGGAGTGGGGTGCCATTGCCTTCTCTGTTTATAGCAGTAAATGCCTACATTAGAAAAGAAGAAAAGTCCCAAATCAAAATTTAAGCTCCCACTGTCAAGAACCTAGAAAAGGAAGAAAAGCTATATAAATTTAAATAGAAGAAATACTAAAAAGCAGAAATCAGTGTCATTCAAAACTGAGCAACTAAATAACAATACAGTATTACTTTGTGCCTGCAAAATGAAACAATCATGAAGAAGAAAAAAAATATTAAACCTACACTGATTTAGGGCTTCCCTGGTGGTTCAGGGGTAAAGAATCTGCCTGCCAAAGCAGGAGACATGAATTTGATCCCTGATCTGGGAAGATCCTACGTGCCGAAGAGCAACTAAGGCTGTGCTCTGGAGTCCGGGAGCCACAGCTACCGAGCCCATGTGCCACAACTACTGAAGCCTGCGTGACCTAGAGCCTACATTCCACAAGAAAAAGTACCACAGTGAGACGCCTGTGCACCATAAGGAGAGAGTAGCCCCTGCTTCTACAACTAGAGAAAAACCCTCGAAGCAATGAAGACCCAGCACAGCCAAAAATAAATAAATTTAAATTTTAAAAAACTTAATTGATTTAAAACTAACAAAGACGGGTGATTGAAAGTAATATGAAGTCTGAATTAGATTATATGGTTACAGAGCATCACTGACTCAATGGATATGAATTTGAGCAAACTTGGGGAGATAGTGAAGGACAGGGAACCCTGGCATGGTGTAGTTCATGGGATTGTAAAGAGTCGAACGTGACTTAGCAACTGGACAGCAACAGCAAAGTCTGAATGGTAGAATACGTTTTGAATAACTATAATAAAGCAAATGCAAATCGCTACTGCTAAGATCACAGCATATTTATTGATTTTTTTTAAAAAATGAAATCTTCCGATGGTCCAGTTCTGCTCATACTGTTAATTACTTAGTTCATCCCTCTTTCAGACATCCTTTCCCTGCCTCACCCCACCATAGTAGCTGTCAGTGTCCCTCATATTCCTTAGATACACAAGGTCTTCCTTGGGCAACTTGCGCCTGACAGCTTTCTCTTATACAGAATAGTCCAGAAATGCCAGAAGAGTTAGCATCGCCAGGGAACTGCCACCAACCAATGACAGGTGAGGACTGGAGGATAAATACCCCAGTTTCCTTGCCTTTGGATAGGACAGCTCTGAGGCATATTCTAGTGAATGGAGGGCCAGTTGCCCTCAGTGATAATCTGCTCACTAATACACACTTTATTCACTTCTTTCTTTTCTTTGATTGCCTCCCAAATAAATCATTTGCATTGAAATCCTTGTCTTAGTTCTGATGAGCACACACTTTAGCCTAAGACACCCATCCCAGGAAAGAAAGACCCAGCATATTGTCTTAAAAAAACATAGCCTCCAGGACTTCCCTGGCAGTCCAATGGTTGAGACTGTGTACTTCCGATGCAGGGGACACAACTTTGATCCCTGGTTGGGGAACTAAGATCCCACATGCTGTGTAGCATGGCCAAAAAATTAAAATACTTTCCTCACCCAGGAGGAAAGTAAAGATTGGCTTTGTTTCTAGCCCATTGAAAAGGATTAACCTGGTTCATTTTAGATAGTGAGGGAAGATCTAGTTTTAACTTGAGAAGTAAAAAGGTGACCATCCAAGCATCTGAAATCCCAACTCCGTATTCTTTCCCCTCCAGAAAATAGTGGAGCAAACTCCAAGAAATAGTGAAGGAGGGAAACCTAGCGTACTGCAGTTCATGGGGTCTCAAAGAGTCAGGCATGACTTAGCAACAGAACAACAACAACATTCTTTCCCCCTCACCTCCTAATTCATCCAAGTCTGAATTTCCAGTAACTTTACACTACTGCATTTGTTCTCTACCCTGGTCAACAAGTTAGCTCCTCCAAGGGTAGCCATTATGGGGTGAATTGTGTCACCCTATCCCCACCCCGACCTCTGCCAAATTCATAGATTTAAGCCCTAATCTCCAATGTGAACGTACTGTATTTGGAGTTAGGGCCTTTCAGGGGGTAATGTAGTTCAAAGAGGTCATAAGGGTGGACCTTATATGGACTAATGTCCCTGTAAGAAGGGGAAGGGACACCAGGAAAAGAGATGCAGAGAGATAAGGCCGGGTGAGGACACAGCTAGCAGGTGGTCATGAGCAAGCCAAGGAGCGGGACCTCAGGAGAATTCAGACCTGCCAGCCCCCCACATTTTGAGAAAATAAATTTCTATTGTTTAAGCTGCCCAGTCTGGGAAAGTTATGGCAGTCCAGGCAAACTAACACAGCAACCCTAGACAAATGGGAGACAATATCTGATGTATATATGAATTTTTCCAACTCCAGTACAGACAATTTTGAACAGACAATTCTGGAAGTCACTTAGCATACTGCACTGAAGGTTTTAGCCAAATCAAAGCCCTGTTGCCCAAAGCATCGACCTCCAGAACATGCCTTCACATGGCTTTTCCAGTTTCTCTGCTTCATTCTCCCCACTATCTTACTCCTGTTTCCTATGGTCACTCTAAGTGTTATTGCTGTTGATGTTTAGTTGCAAAGTTGCATCTGACTTTTTTGCAGCCCTATGAACTATACCCCACCATGCTCCTCTGTCCATGGGATTTCCCAGGGAATAATACTGGAGTGGGTTGCCATTTCCTTCTCCAGGGGATCTTCCCAACCCAGGGATCAAACCTGCATCTCCTGTATTGGCAGGTGAATTCTTTACCACTGAGCCACTAGGGAAGCCCTATCACTCCAAGTATACTGCCTAAGTAAGAGCACTTATCACAGCTCTGCTTTGGGAAAACCCAAGCCAAGACAGGGCCTGCCCCTAGACTCAAAGTACAATCTGGTTCTAGGAATGGCAGCTGTGGGCCTCATTCATGCACTGCACTCAGGGTGGACATTGGTAGCTCCTCCAAGTAAACTTAGGAAACTAAGCAAGGGTCTACTTCATCCACCACAGTCTTGTCCACCAAAGTACCAAAGACCAGCTTCTACAGAAGAAGCAATAGATGTGAAGTCAACATCCATTCAAGGACTAAGTATGGGCCTCTTCCCAAAGCTCCTGGAACAATGTGGGCCTGTGATTCTTGTATGATTCCATGGAGGGGAGTAAAATGGATTGAATAATAACTGAGATTTTATTTTCTGCCTAGTGAAAAGGAAGAAGTGCAAGTGTTAGCTGCTCAGTTTTGTCTGACTCTTTGCGACCCCAGGGACTGTAGCCCACCAGGTCCATGGGATTCTCCAGGCAAGAATACTGGAATGAGTTGCCACACCCTCCTCCAGGGAATCTTCCTGACTGGGGAATCAAACCTGGGTCTCCTGCATTGCAGGCAGATTCTTTACTGTCTGAGCCACCAGGGAAGCCTGTAGTGAACAGATGAGGGCTCAACACCGATGACATTTGGTTTAAGGACTATGATATGTTTTATATCCTGGTGGTATGGACTCATTAATAGCTGCAGCTGGTTGCATTAGAAACTGAGATCAAGGTATGTTTCACATCATCTCCCAGCAGTCCCCACCCAGAGGTGCTCAGCCAATTTAATTCCAAATTAAGGAGATTGGATACTACATGTTTTTATAAAATGGAAGAAATATTTTTGCCTTTTCTCTTCTCTTTTCCCTGAGGAATAATTTAAATACAAAAGAAATTAAAAGGTTATAAAGAACCTTTTCCTGTGCTTGTTTTTCTAACATTGCATGTTATTTCATAACATTGATAACACAATATGATGATCAAAAACAAGCTAGACTTCTTTAGTTCAACTTAATTCTTGGCTTCTAAACAATAGTGGGAACAAAGCCCGTTAGAAAATGTGGCCTGCCAGACACATTTTTGTTAGGCAGTCTGCTAGAAATGATGGCAACCCTCTTGGTCTTTTTCAAAAGGTAAAAATTAACATCTTTTCTTTTTAAAGAATTTCTTCCCCTCTTTGTTAACTTTAAGTTTCTCCATCTTGAAGTTTTCACATCTACACTAGAAATTGTCCTCTATGATGTATCTTCTTAATTGTCTGCAAGATTTCATGAAACTAGCACCCACTGTAGGTACTGCTACAGGTGCCTTGCACCTACCTGGGAGACTATCATCAAATTGCCAAGTAAATGAATCAATATATAAATTTCTTTTCGTAGAGGAAGATGGTTAACAAGCTCAAGTCTATTTGCAAAATCGCCTTCATCCTCAGGCTGTTTTTCTGCTCTTTATAATATCCTGCATTGTTAACTTTAACAGCAAAAAAAAAAAAAGAATTGCTTTAATAGAACTCCTATATCCTAAACAGAAAGTTCTTGAACATCCTTCCATTATAATGCAAATGCAAATCTATTCCTCAGGGGCTGATAGAAACATTCAAAAGGACAGCTAAGCATCTCCCCCTGACTTCTGAATTCCAAACTCTTCGATTAAGAGTGTCAACTACAAATTGGCACTTACCATGGGCACATGCCATCTACCTCTATAAGAATTAAGTCATGTGCAGCTGCAAATGCTGACCTTCAATACCCTCTGCAAGGAGTTCAGGGTGGAGAGCAGAAATGAGGCACTCTGTGCTCATTGCGAAGGAGGGAGGTCTTCAGATAATTATATATTTCCAGGAGTCAATTTTATGAGCCCAATTCTTGTATTTCCCCATATCTAGAAAAGCACTAAAATCCTTCATGGTGATGACTCTTCCTCGTGACTAGCAAAGGCTTCATGAGACAAGTAGAAACCTTCTGGAAAAATATGTGCTTGATTGCATGTATTTTCTTTTCACCAAAAACCACATATATATTGACCTTTTTATCCCTGCCTCTTTGGAGCAGTTTCTCAGAGCTATCTGAGGTGCTATCTCCTGGCCTACAGTCCTCATTTTGCCCCAGTTAAAACTTAACTCGCAACTCACATATTGTACATTTTTTTTTAAGTCAACAAGTGTCAGCAGCAACATAGACAGCATGAGTGCTGTGAGTAGATACAGAAGAAGTCCTGTGGGACAGAGAAGTTGGCTTCTCTCCTTCCCTTGAATGCATAGCCATCTCCTGATGCAATGGAGAAAATGAGCCCTGTATTTACTATGAAACAGAAAAACTAAGGATTCGCAGTAAAACCCAGAAAGTCATACTCTAAAATATATATATGAATGGTTTTAGTCAAAGAACTTTAAGTACCTTAAACAGTCATGTTGAATATATAAAACAAACTTTAGTTTTGTGTTTACATATCTAAAGACCTACCTGTATTAATATATTCTTCTCACTCGTTTCCACGCCCCCCCTCCCTGACTTAAATAAAACAACCTAATAAGGAAATTTCAGGAAACTGAAAATACAAATATCTGTTATTTCCTCCCTTGACCTCATCCGCCTTCAGCCCAGACTCAGCTGGGCTTCCAACACAGCTTCCAACACAGCCGCCTGCTGTTGACCATTAGATAAATCCTCCTCCTCTCCGGAGGCAGGGCCTCCTCTAATGGTCCCTGGTGTAATTCCCAGCATGCTGTGCAAGCAGAGTGCTGGGACGGACAGGAGCTCTTCCCAGTGGTATCTGTCTAGAGCAGCATCATCTAGCCGAAATCCAATGAGCACCACAAACCCAGGCCACCCATGTTATCAAAAATGAAACAAGTAAAAAGAAACAGGTAAAATTAAGGTTAATTGCATGTCTTACTTAACCCAGTTTACTAGAATATAGGCTTTTCGACATGTGGTGCATACAAAAAATTATTAGTGAGACATTTTACTTTATTTTTTCCCTCTATGCTTTCAACATTGGGTGTGTATTTTACAGCGTATTTCTATTTGGATTAGTCAGGTGCAAGTATTCAAGAGCTGTTTGTGTCTGGTGTGCCCAGATTGGACAACATGGGTCCAGAGCATACTGTGCGCATACATTCACAGAAGGGCAGGCAGGGAAAATGGCACTGCCTTCAATACTCTAGGTGTCACACTTTGGGAAACACTGCCATTGAAGTTTCCGCAGCCTGAGTTCATGATATTAAGGGTTCCCTAGCCATCTTATGGGCTTCTCTGGTAGCTCAGCTGGTAAAGAATCCGCCTGCAATGCGGGAGACCCTGGTTTGATTCCTGGGTCAGGAAAATCCCCTGGAGGAGGGCATGCAACCCACTCCAGTATTCTTGCCTGAGAATGCCTATGGACAGAGGAGCCTGGCAGGCTACAGTCCATTGGGTCACAAAGAGTCGGACACAACTAAGCAATTAAGCACAGCACAGTCATCTTATACCGAACAAGATTCCCTGGTTAATCCTAAAACTGCCCACAATCTCCTCAGAGATAAGGAGGGACCTCCAGACTAGGGGTTGATTACCCTGTCTTAAAACTGGAACAGACCCATCAAAATTCACTTCCGTGTGATTTGTGACGCCTTTGGCCATTGCTGAAGCTATGCAAAATTCTGTACCAGCAGCTGAAGGATACCTTGTTAGTTAGTGGATTTTACTTTTCCCCTTTTCTCCAGAAAATTTTTGTGATTTTTATAACTGAGGCTTACAAAGCTCTTGATTTCCAATGAGCTGTCTCTAGTGCGTCTGCTGTACTCCAATACTATTTTATCTCAGGCCGTGTGCATAGTCAACATGGAGTGTGAAAACGACTGCATGAAGCATAGAGCCATTTAAAGAAAGTATCCTCACTATGTGTAAAAATACCCTACCTTCTGTCATCTTGAAGGAGTGTTTAGACCAGTCACATGGCTCTGCTCTCTGAATCCACTAGACTAGGGAAGCACTCAATTCTGTTTCCACTGACAATACAAGTCTGGCCTAAATATGCCAGTTCCTTTTTTTTAATGTTTCTTAAATAATATTCAAATATAAAAAACTAGATTTTACTTTTTTTGGCATTTGTGGGCCAATGAATCATAAAGTCATATAATTATTTACCTTTAGGGAATTCCCTGGCAGTCCAGTGGTTAGGGCTCTGTGCTGAAGGCCTGAGTTCAATTCCTGGGTGGGGAAATAAGATCCTGCAAGCTGCACAGGATAGCCAGAAAACAAACAAACAAACAACAAAAAAATACCTTTATAAAGGATGAAAGGGTTAATTAGAGGTGCTCCAGGCAAACCTCTCATACTGTAGACAAGGATAATTTTTCAAATAAATGTCTAAAAGATTTGATCTGGATTTTAATCCAAAGACTTTCAAAAATCAAGATATTTCAAATCACTTATGTTCTTATGAAATGATCAGGACTTTTAAAATCATAAAATTGAATTTATTTAATTACCATCTATTGGAAGTATCCCATATGCTAAGAAGTCTGGTAGATAAAGACAAATTATTTTATCTTGCTTGTATTTACTCCAGTATATTATGATACACTATGACAGAGGTTTATATAACTTGCAATGCTTTCCATAAACAACTAATAGTTTAGCTAACATATTATTATTTATAATATATGAGGATACTTTTCCTTTGTGGTTAACCACAATGATAACATTGGCTAAATGACAAACTGAAATGTTTGCCAGAGACATAAGAAATATTATAGCAATATAGCGAATTATATTTATGACAGATAGAAGGAAGACTTCCTGACCAAGAAGGTTATTAAAACACTAGAATGGCTTACCACAAGAGAATAGGGTCATTATCTATAAATGTAGGATATTTCTTCATTATTCAAGGTCTGTTCAAGGAAATGTACCTGCAAACAATGAAAGACATTTCTCTTTTAGTTTTGGTACATTCATTTTTTTCCAACTTATAAAAGTAATCACAAGCGTTTTGGAAAACAAAAAATAAAATCTCAACCTATAATCCCTCTGCTCTAAATGTAACCTAGATAGTGTTCTTCATCCCTGTCTTATTTTCTATGTAGACATTTTCATTTTATATAGCTTTAACCAAGGCATAGTTACATTTTTCCTATTTTTTCACTTAACATTTCCTCATGTAAGACATAATATTCATGAGCTGTTTGACGGGATGACTCTGTGAGGTTTTGGTCCATGTATTTTGTTTCCTGAATCTTTGACCATCTCTCCCCTCTGGGCTGCAAGACAGGAGGCTGCCATCTGGGTAGGGTCAGGACAGAGATCAGCATTTAGTGTGAGGAAAAAAAAAATACACTGAATTCTAGCTTTCTAAATTCAAAAGGAATGTCCAAATGTAAGGTCATTTAAAACATTATTTTGAAAGCAAATGCAGCAGAGAACCAGTTCCTTCCCCATCACCAAAATCCAAAACAGAAATATTCCTCAAACCTGGGAAGGGTGGGGAAGAAAAAAGAAGGGCTTCCCAAGTGGCATTAGTCATAAAAAAAAAAAAAAAACCT
>NW_011495013.1:8017969-8022204 GCF_000754665.1 Bison bison bison
AAAAAAAACCCCCCCTGCCAATGCAGGAGACAGACTCTGGTTTGATCCCTGGATTGAGAACGTTCCCTGCAGGAGGGAATGGCAATCCACTCCAATATTCTTGCCTGGAGAATCCCATGAACAGAAGAGCCTGGTGAACTATAGTTGATAGGGTCGCAAAGAGTCAAATATGACTACCTAAAGTGACTTAGCACGCACTCAACTCCCCACATCCCAGCTCCTGTATGTTCTGGGTGAGGGAACAAAAAGCAGTGGAGCTGCTCTCAGGGAGGAGCGTAGTGGAGAACGGAAGGAACCTTGAGGGTCCTTCCTGGGACTTGCCAAGATGTGGTGGAGTTGAGGAAATGCTGGGAGGGGGTGGTGAGACCCTGCCAGATCTAAGATTCCCACAATGATTACTTAAATATTGCCAGGTGAAGGGCTCCAGTGAGTATCAGTGGTATCACTTGGAGCCAGCAGAAACCCCAGGTAGAAGGGGCAGCAGATGGATGCATTCCCCCTCGTACACGTTCTAAAAAGAGATGTACTTGAGCCCAGACATAGTGGGTACAACGTGAACGCTATCTTCTAGTTGAGAGACCTGCCCCTCTGTTACTCTCTCTTTAGGCAAGGTGAGCATGAGAGTGTTGTGGGGATAAACGAACTGCTTGGGCAGCCTGAATTTTAATGCCAGCAGTTGTGAGCAGTGCTGAGAAAGTGGCTCCCAGCATCTGGAGACCTAGTGGGAAGATGCAGCCCCTCTACTGCAGAAAGAGGGGAACCCCAGTCCCAGAAATTCCTACTCCAGGAGTCCAAGGTCATTCACCAGTCCTGTAGTATTTATCTCCACAAATATAAAAAATTGAATACTCTTTTTTTTGGCCATGATGTGCAGCATGCCAGATCTTAATTTTCCAACCAAGGATCGAACCCACACCCCCTGCATCAGAAGCCTGGAGTCTCAACCCCTGGTATCATGGAAATCTAAACTCTTGCTATGAAGAATGTTGGTAGTGGTTTAGTCGCTCAATCAAGTCCAACTCTTGCGAGCCCAAGGACTGTAGCCAGCCAGGCTCCTACATCCATTATCCTGGGATTATCCTGGCAAGAATACTGGAGTGTCTGGCCATTTCCTTCTCCAGCTATGTAGAATATGAAATGGTGAATGTGAGATTGTTTGTAGAAAAAAAAAACCTAAAAATGTTTAAATGGTACATGTAGGCACTCAAAATTTGTTGAATGAATGATGCAAGGACAATAGAGTATAATAATTCCATTTGTGATCAGATTGTTACTGTTAAGTCACTTAAGTCGTGTCCAAGTCTGTGCAACCCCATAGAGGGCAGCCCACCAGGCTCCCCCGTCCCTGGGATTCTCCAGGCAAAAACACTGGAGTGGGTTGCCATTTCCTTCTCCAGTGCATAAAAGTGAAAAGTCGAAGTGAAGTCACTCAGTCGTGTCTGACTCCTAGCAACCCCATGGACTGCAGCCCACCAGGCTCCTCTGTCCATGGGATTTTTCAGGCAAGAGTAGTGGAGTAATATTTATAATCTAGTTGGTGGGAAAGTGCTGCTCCATGAAATAATTGTATGTAGTATACTTAGTCTCTATTTTGAGTCAATCATTGTTCAATTATCCATAATTTATCTAAATTTAAACAATTTTTTACTATAGCTTCAACCTATACTATTTCATGGATAATTTCTAAATGTTTCTGGAGAAGCAAATGGCAACCCACTTCAGTATTCTTGCCTGGAGAAGTCCATGGACAGAGAACCCTAGTGGGCTACAGTCCATGGAGTCACAGAGTCAGAAACAACTTAGTGACTAACACATTCACTTTCACGTCTAAATATTTCTATTGTAACATACAGTTCTGCTCAAAACCTACCTTTCTGTGACTCTCACTCACTCTCCAATAATATAGTAGTTTATTTAAAAAAAAAAAAGTAGGGACTTCCCTGATGGTCCAGTGGTTAAGACTCCTCACTCCCAATGCAGGAGGCCAGGGTTCAATCCCTGGTCAGAGAACCAGAGCCCTCATGCCACAACTAAGACTTGGTACAACCAAATAAATGATTAAATATTTTAAAAAGCTTTTAAAAAAAGTATTTTCCTGAATATATTTTGAAGGAATTCACAGATAAGTTTTTACATTTACTTTTCATCTTCATTTAATGCTAGAAATGGCTCTCAGATTAATATTTACCTATTAATAGTATATGATAAGATTTCTAATGCATAGCACTGTACAAAATGGATGTTAATGGGTCAATATTCTATTGGATATTGATAAACACTATCAAGCTTTTTATGTATTATTTATAGAGTATGGCCAACAAAGTTGAAATGTTACCTGTAAGAAAGTAAAAAAAAATATTAAAAGGCTTTTAAGTGTGTAAGTTATATAAGTTTTATCAAGATAAATTTTGTAGTAAATATCAAAAGCCCAAAAAATTTTTATACCATTTGCTCTGGAGTGACTGTTTGTCAAAGAACTATTCATAGACATGTGTAAAAAGTTATTAATGATTTTCATTAATGTTAAAACTCATAACATAAAAATTTAGAAATGATTAGGTACATTTCTATGTATATATATATATAATGACACAACTCTGAAGGCATGTATACGTAAAAGGATCTTTTAGATAAAATGATATTTTAGCTGAATATTTACTGATTAAGTAAAATGTTATATCAAGAAAGAAACAGTGAAAAATATATTTACAAAGCAGATGGACTTTATTATCTCATCTTTGGTTAAAATGTACATAGATATGCATAGAAAAAATAAATTATATTCCAAAATATTAATAATTATTACTTCTAGGTGGTATGCTTACAGATTTTTATGTTCTTTTTTTCTCTTATAATTTTGTAATTATTATCCATTGTTTCTGTGATTAAGCATTCAAAGATATTGTTATCATTGTTACTTATTTTTATTCATTAATTTCTTTTTTGGCCACACCACAAGGCTTGTGGGATCTTAGTTCCCAGATTAGGGATCAAACCTGGGGCCCACTCAGTGAGAGTCCTAACCACCGGACTGCCAGGGAATTACCAGGTTTGTTTTTTTTTTTAAACTCACATTGTTAACAATTTTACTGAACTTAATAATTTTCAATAAGAAATGAAAATTCAATAGCTTTAAAAAACAGTCTTTAATAGGGGTTAGAGAAATTATCTTAAAAATGAAGAAAGACTCATATCACATATAAACATAAAAGAGAGCATTAAAAGGAATCAATCACTTGAACCAATTTTCTCTCTGCCCACCTTTCTGGAAGATGAGCCTCTATAGAGAATCAGTTGGGGTGTAATTTTTAGTATTAGTAATGACTAATACAGAAGAACTGTACAAAAAAGATCTTCACCACCAAGATAATGACGATGGTGTGATCACTCACCTAGAGCCAGACATCCTGGAATGTGAAGTCAAGTGGGTCTTAGAAACATCACTACGAACAAAGCTAGTGCAGGTGATGGAATTCCAGTTGAGCTCTTTCAAATCCTAAAAGATGATGGTGTGAAAGTGCTGCACTCAATATGCCAGCAAATTTGGAAAACTCAGCAGTGGCCAAAGGACTGGAAAAGGTCAGTTTTCATTCCAATCCCAAAGAAAGGCAATGCCAAAGAATGCTCAAACTACCACACAATTGTACTCATCTCACACGCTAGTAAAGAAATGCTCAAAATTCTCCAAGCCAGGCTTCAGCAATACGTGAACCGTTAACTTCCAGATGTTCAAGCTGGTTTCACAAAAGGCAGAGGAACAAGAGACCAAATTGCCAACATCCACTGGATCATGGAAAAAGCAAGAGAGTTCCAGAAAAACATCTATTTCTGCTTTATTGACTATGCCAAAGCCTTTGACTGTGTGGATCACAATAAACTGTGGAAAATTCTGAAAGAGATGGGAATACCAGACCACCTGACCTGCCTCTTGAGAAACCTATATGCAGGTCAGGAAGCAACAGTTAGAACTGGACATGGAACAACAGACTGGTTCCAAATAGGAAAAGGAGTACGTCAAGGCTGCATATTGTCACCCTGCTTATTTAACTTCTATGCAGAGTACATCATGAGAAATGCTGGACTGGAAGATACACAAGCTGGAATCAAGATTGCCGGGAGAAATATCAATAACCTCAGATATGCAGATGATACCACCTTTATGGCAGAAAGTGAAGAGGAACTAAAAAGCCTCTTGATGAAAGTGAAAGTGGAGAGTGAAAAAGTTGGCTTAAAGC
>NW_011495013.1:8022304-8051407 GCF_000754665.1 Bison bison bison
TTTCAGCCATGAAATTAAAAGACGCTTACTCCTTGGAAGGAAAGTTATGACCAACCTAGATAGCATATTGAAAAGCAGAGACATTACTTTGCCAACAAAGGTCTGTCTAGTAAGGCTATGGTTTTTCCAGTGGTCACATATGGATGTGAGAGTTGGACTGTGAAGAAAACTGAGCGCCGAAGAATTGATGCTTTTGAACTGTGGTGTTGGAGAAGACTCTTGAGAGTCCCTTGGACTGCAAGGAGCTCCAACCAGTCCATTCTGAAGGAGATCAGCCCTAGGATTTCTTTGGAAGGAATGATGGTAAAGCTGAAACTCCAGTACTTTGGCCACCTCATGCGAAGAGTTGACTCATTGGAAAAGACTCTGATGCTGGGAGGGATTGGGGGCAGGAGGAGAAGGGGACACCAGAGAATGAGATGGCTGGATGGCATCACTGACTCAATGGACGTGAGTCTGAGTGAACTCTGGGATTGGTGATGGACAGGGAGGCCTGGCGTGCTGCGATTCATGGGGTTGCAAAGAGTCGGACACGACTGAGCGACTGAACTGAACTGAACTGAATGACTAATACATTGGTATTTAATTTTGCTTTAAAAAGATTTCATAATAAGGAAAATTGACCAAGGATTTTAAAGTTTGCGTTGATTCAGTTAGGTAGTCTTAGGGGAAAGTAACTTTTCTAGTTCTCACAGTCATTAAAAAAGAGGATGTATACTGCCTTTTTCTTCCTCGTGGAAGCAAAGTAGCCATTATATTAGCTTTTTACACATCCTGCTATCCAAATGTTCAGCAAGGTAGAGTTGGGTGTGAGGTATTTCATATGGATATGAAAAATAGCTACTCATCCAATCCTTGCAGGAAAGAAATTTCTTAACAAATGGCAGAGAATTAAACATCAGGTATTACAAAACCCCAGCTGTCATCCACAGAACCAGCAAGATGTTATGGAAATATCCTGGCAATTCCTATCCACTAATGTGACTCAAGACAATATTTCTTGGGAGAACATGTATATGTATGACTGAGTCCCTTTGCTGTTCACCTGAAACTATCACAACATTGCTAATTGGCTATACCCGAATACAACATAAAAGGTTTAAAAAAAAAAAAAACTTAATAATTTTTCTTCTTTTTGAAGAGTAGCATATACCAGATTATCAATACTCCCCATTAGGAATAATAGCCCTGGTGGCTCAGGCAGTAAAGAATCCGACTGCAATGTAGGAGACCCAGGTTCGATCCCCGGGTAGGGTAGATCCCTTGGAGAAGAGCAGGGCTACCCACTCCAGTATTCTTGCCTGGAGAATTCCTTGGACAGAGGAGCCTGGTGGGCTACAGTTTATGTGATCTCAAAGAACTGGACATGACTGAGGGACTAACACACACAGATAGTAATAGTTGTTAAGAAACAAAAGCTCATCTACCTGGTTTAACCCCTGCCCTTCCCCAAACAAAACTAAAACGACTTGGTAAGAATCTCCTTCATTTACCCCAGGAAAAGTATTTGCTCGAAGTGCAGCTTCTTATGGCCAGTTTTAAGATTCCCAACTATATCCAAATTCTAAGAATTTGTCTCAATTTCTTCTGCTTCCATAGGCATTAGAAGGGATATGGAACCAGGGAACGTTTAGCACAGGGAACTAGATTTCATCCAGGTATGCACTAGATCTAAGTAATGCTGGTCTTCTGGTCTTCATGACCCAAAACAAATGAAACTATCTGGTTACTAAGTTTAGCCACATTAAATTTAAAACATGTATCCAAAGCACTATACGCAAAGTTTACCAAGTTACAGGTGGCAGGATATGCAAGGCATAGAACAAAGAATTAATATTCATAATAAATAAGAACCCTTTCAAATGAACAAGAAAATTATAAATAACCCAATAAAAACTGGTGAAAGATATACCCAGGTATATCGCAGAGAAAGAAAATACAATAGCAAAAACATGAAAAGAAAAGTTTGCATACTACTAATTAAGAAATTCAAATGCAAACAATAAGGGGATAATAATTCACATACTTCCAATTGGAAACAAATTAGAAAGCCTGATGAATCAAAGTACAAGAGAAGATGTGAGTTGTTGATATGAGTATCAGTTGGTGCAACCATTTAGAAAACAATTTGGCAATACGTAGTAAAACTGAAAATATGGTTACACCATGACTCAAATTTTTTTTACTACAGGGAAACTTGCCCACATATACCAAGAAAAACATATAAGAATATTTATTACATCACCCTTTGAGGCAGCAATAAATAAATTAAAATAAAATAAAAACACTAATTCATCATCAGCTGGGAAATAAATAATAGTGAATAGATGATTATTCATACAATAAATTTCCATACAGTAGTTAAAATGAATAAGTCAGATGTACATGTATCAAGGTAGATAAGTTTCAAAAATATTAGACTAAATAAAAATGAAAGTTGATGCATTCAGTATGATACAACTTATAATCAATAATCTAATTGTGTAATGCATAAAACAGTGTTATATAGATATATTTATAAGGTGGTGGTGGTTTAGTGGCTAAGTCGTGTCTGACTCTTACAACCCCATGGCCTGCCAGGTTCCTCTGTCCATGGGATTCTCCAGGTGAGAATACTGGAGTGAGTTGCCATTTCCTTCTCCAGAGGATCTTCCCAACCCAGGAATCGAATCCGGAGCTCCTGCATTGCAGGCAGATTCTTCACCTACTGAGCTATGAGGGAAGCCCATTAATATATTGGACTCAAAGATTAACTGTTTTGTACAATTCAAAGCATGAATTCATGCATGGCAAAGACACATTGATGATAGGAAATGGCTAACCCTAAGGAGGGAAAGGAGAAAGATGAAAGTTTGGCTTTAAGTGTATCCATACTTTATTTATGTAGAGAAAAAAACATTCTGAAGCAAAGATGATAAGATATAAACATCATTTACATTCAGATAGTGGGTAATGGATGTCTGTAATTTTTTTCTGTATGTTTGAAGTATTTAATAATTACAGTAATTTTTAATTTCATGTAAGTTATTATTAAGGAAAACACTTTCTGTATTTGGAGAGATACAAAAGCAAAGCATATAGATCTTGTAAGATTCAAGCTTATTAATAGAGTTAATTTCATCCCTGTGATAAGTTTATGATATGATAGTCTGCTCCAGTTAACCCCATCAAGACATCTTTTTTCAAGCTTATGTTGGGTGGGCATCCTTTTTATTTACCCCCAAAGATATGTGTGACAATTAAAATTTAAAAGGTTTCCCAAAATTTCTTTAACCTTATATGTATAGGTCAAAACAAACATGATGACTAAGAGCTAAACTGCCAGATGGTATATTTGAAAGTTGCTAAGGGGGTAGATTCTAAAAGTTCTCATCACTAGGGTGAAAATGTTTCTTTTTCTTTTGTTTCTTTGGAGTTTTTTTGTACCTATGTGAGATGATGGATGTTAACCAACTTATTATAGTAATTATTTCACAATATATATGAGTCAAGCCATTATGCTGTACACCTTAAATGTATACAGTGCTGCATGTCAGTTATATCTCAATAAAACTAGAAAGGAAGAAAAGGTTTAGGCTGTAAGAGACTTGCTCATTCATACTTCTAAATAGTTTTTGTTATTTGTGCAAACTGACTTTGTCATTAAACAGCTTCTTTGGGTTGCTGTTTTAAGCTATTTTATTTTCTCTGGCACTGTATGTATTTCATGAACATGCAAACAAATGTATTATTACAATTATAGTATATTAAGAAAATCCAAACTTGGGAATTCCCTGGTGGTCCAATGGTTGGAACTCTGTGCTTTCACTGCTGAGGGCACAAGTTCCATTCCTGGTTCAGGAACTAAGAGCCCACAAGCCACTGTTAATATTCTGCAAGCTGCACAGCATAGCCAAAAGGGAAAAAATCCAAATTAAACAATATCCTTATGCCACCATTTGGTAACTATCACATAGTTATTGGCTTAGTCAAGAATCGTTGATGGATGCTAAAATTAGTAGATGAAAGTTTAATGAGAAATATGATATAGTCTCAAAATATCTCCCCACAAATTGCTTTTTATTTATAAAGTAAAAAAATAGTGACTTTACAGTGGAGAATAACTAAGATACGTATATGGCTACTGGGACGCATTAGTGTCATGTAAACTGGTGCATGACTGACCCAAGGCACTGAGAATACAGCATCACTTCTGTGTGAATCCTGTTCCAAATTCATAACTTGAGTCTAAGTATGAGGGACCATCAGACAAACTCAAACTGAGGGACATTCTACACAGTAACAGACCTGATGCTCCAAAAGCATCGAAGCCATGAAAGAAAGTCTGAGGGGTTATTCCAGGTGAAAGAAGACTAAAGCAAACATGGAAACTAAATGCAATGTGTGATATTGAAGTGGCTTGGGTGCTGGACCAAAAAATTATTTTTCTTGTGCTATGAATGACATCATGGATAATTGGTGATTTTGATTAATTTGCTCCAACTTTTTGCTTTTATTAAGAAGTCTCTGAATGCAAATTTAGTGTAAAATACTTCTAAGTAAGTGTCTATACCTTTTAATGAGACTAAAACTGTAAAAGCATTGCAGTTTCATCCTGCTACTCCATAAGGAGCCAAGTCAAAAAGATAATTTCCATACTCTGTTCTGTTCTCAAGAATTACAAACAATTATGTCATAGTAAGACTGATAGAAAAATTCTAATATATATAGGCCTTGCCTTCAGATTTCATATTGTAAATTTGGGAACTATTGGCAGAAATCCATTAGTAGATCTATTTGACTGTAAAGCTGAAAAAGTGAGAAAGATGATTGATAAGGCTGTTAGAACCAAGTGACTTTGGGTTTCACTGCTCACATCAGCTTCCAGAATTGTACTAAAACACAGCAGCAGTCACTCGAGTACCTGGGCTTTGATGTAATCCATCAGAGTTTAATTTAGTGAAATTGTTATGAAGATGAGTGTTATGCCTTCCAGTTTGTGGAGAGCATTCTTCATAATTTTGATGTAGTCACTGCAGTATTTTTAGCTTTAGTTAAATGTGAGTTCATTTTTTATGAACCATGTAACTTGAAGTTAATTACCTGGCTTCTTTGAGCTCAAGAGTTTTACTTTGTTAAAAGATAAAATCAGACTTTCTTACCTCTGAAATTCTTTCTCATTCTAGCTGAAAATTGTTCTAGTTCTTTTATCAATAGTTAGATTATCAATAAAAGTGGTATATTCTAAGACTGAAATAGAAAACCTATCTTCTTTAAAAATACTTATGTTAACTTGTTTTATAAAATATCCTAGATGCATAAAATGTATAATTTAGAACAGAACAGACTTCTATAGTGCTAAAATGTAGAACATTACAGCTTTCCTCTATCACATTGGCAAAAATCCTTAAGTTTAACAAAAGATCTTATTGGCAGATCTGCAGGAAAACGTGCATTATCATACATTGCTGGTGGAATGCAGGGGTATCAGGAGAATTTGGCAATATCTAGCAAAATTACATATGCATTAACCTTGGACACTATAATCACCTTTCGATAAAATGTATCTCAAAGATATACAAACAGAAATATGAAATGATGTGTGCACAAGCTTATTCACTGTAGTGTTATTTGTAATACCAAAAGATTAGAAACCGTTAAATGTTGAGCATTTATGAAACAATAGTATGTCCATATGATGGGTTCTATGCTGCTGTAGTAAAAGATGCTCTATACAATGCTTTGGAATCTGTACAGTATGCTACCTTTTGTGTAAGCAAGGGGACTATAAATATAAGTACATATGATTTTTTAAGTAAAAATAGAAGGGCAAACCAAAGTCAATACAAAATGGTTACCTATAGTGGAAGGAAAAACCCAGAAGAAAGGGATGGCAAATAAGTTTATGAAAAGATGCTTGGGGGTCTCCCTGGTGATCCAGTGGTTAGGAATCCACCTTGTGGTGTGGGGGACACCAGTTTGATCCCTAGCCCAGGAGTATCCCACATGCCACAAGGCAAATAAGCCCATGTGCCACAGCTATTGAGCTCATGCACCCTAGAATCCGTGCTCTGCAAAAACAGAAGCCACTGCAATGAGGAGCCTGATCACAGCAACTAGAGAAAGCCCATGTGTGATAATGAAAATCCAGTGCAGCCAAAAATAAAACTAAAAAAAAAAAAGACTCTCAACATGGTAGATCACTAGGGAATTGCAAATTAAAACAATGAAATACCAATACACACATATCACAACGGCTAAAATCCAAACACTGACAATCCCAAATGCTGGGGAGTATGTGGTGCCACGGGAGCTTGTTCATTTCCAGTGGGAATGCAAAATGGAACAGCCAATTCTGGAAAACAGTTTGGCCGTTTTTTACAAAACTAAGCTTACTCTTAGCATATGACCCAGCAATGATATCCTTTAGTATTTACCTAAGTGAAAGTCGCTCAGTCGTATCCGACTGTTTGCGACCCCATGGACTACACAGTTCATGGAATTCTCCAGGCCAGAATACTGGAGTAGGTAGCTTTTCCCTTCTCCAGGGGATCTTCCCAACCCAGGGATCAAACCAAGGTCTCCCTCATTGCAGGCGGATTCTTCACTAGCTGAGCCACGAGGGAAGCCCAAGAATACTGGAGTGGGTAGCATATCCCTTTTCTAGGAGATCTTCCCAACCCAGGAATCGAACCAGGGTCCCCTGCATTGCAGGTGGATTGCTTACCAACTGAACTATCAGGAAAGCAGTATTTACCTAAACATCCACAGAAAAACCTGCACACAAATGTTTATAGCAGCTTTACTCATAATTGCCAAAACTTGGATGCAACCATGGTATCCCTTAGTAGGTGAATTTATAAATAAATTGTGGTACAACCAAACAATGGAATATTATTCAGCAATAAAAATAAATGTGCTATCGAGTCACAAAAAGACAAAGGGGTAAAAAAAGATATGGGGAATACTTAAGTGCATATTGTTAAGTGAAAGAAGCAAATATGAGATGACTACGTACTGTATGATTCCAATTATATGACATTCTGGAAAAGGCAAAACTATGGAGACAGGAAAAAGATTATTGGTTGCCAGAAGTTCTGGGAGAGGAAGGGATTAGAGAAGTGAAGCATGGGAGATTATCAATGTTTGGTAAGATCATTAGGTGAAATATTGATGAGGGGTCTTATTATTATATGATTGATGAATCAGATTGGCCACATTTGAACTTACTGATTGACAACCAGTTGTTATTTAGTCATTAAGTTGTGTCAGATGACCCCCATGGACTATAGCCCGCCAGGCTCCTCTGTCCATGGGATTTCCCAGGCAAGAATACTGGAGTGGGTTGCCATTTCCTTTTCCAGGAGATCTTCCCAACCCAGGGATAGAACCTGCATCTTCTTCATTGGCAGGCAGATTCTTGAGCCACCAGAGAAGCCCCTATGTGCATTTATTAAATTTATTAAACCTGAAAAGCTCAGTATGCCAAAAGGGTTTTAGATAAGACTAGAAATATGAATTATTTTAAAATCTAAAATACATAAATAAATAAAATAAATTTTAAGAGAAACATTGATAAGTTTTTGCTGTATGATAATGATTTGTTATAATCTGAGTAATATAATAAGAAAAGAACAGAAATACAACAGTAAAAATGGGAAAGTGTGGTCCTTTACTAACCAAAAAAGCCTCAGAAACCTACCTTACCTGCTTAAAAATATGAACAGAAACAATTGAAACACACTGCAATTGTTAAACCACTTTGAAGATAATAGATGATAATGCAAAGATGATACAAAGTTAAAAGTGCCCTCATTGCTTTAGCTTGTATAGCTTATAATCAGTATCATGTGCCTTTTGTTGTGATACAATAGGAAGTATATAGAATTGTGTTAGTAGTATCTTTGCCTAAACTAGAACACTTCCTAACTCCATACACAAAAATAAACTCAAAATGGATGAAAGACTTAAATGTAAGGCCAGAAACTAAAAAGCTCTTAGAGGAAAATACAGGCAGTACACTCTTTGACAAACGTCACAGCAAGATACTCTTTTACCCACCTCCTAGAGTAATGGACGGAGAAGGCAATGGCATCCCACTCCAATGCTCTCACCTGGAGGATCCCAGGGACGGGGGAGCCTGGTGGGCTGCCATCTATGTGGTCGCACAGAGTCGGACATGACTGGAGTGACTTAGCAGCAGCAGAGTAATGGAAATAAAAGCAAAAATAAACAAGTGGGACTTACAGTACAGTAGTAGTGCTCAGTCTTGTCAGACTTTTTGTGACTCCATGGACTGTGGCCTGCCAATCTCCTTTGTCCGTGGGATTTCCCAGGCAAGAACCCTGGACTGGGTTGCCATTTCCTCCTCCAGGGGATCTTTCTGACCCAGGGATAGAACCCACATCTCTTGGGTCTCCTGCATTGGCAGAAAGATTCTTAACCACCAGTGTCACCTGAGAAGCCCTTAAAAGCTTTTGCACAGCAAAGAAAACAATAAACAAGATTAAAAGATGGCCTCAGAATGGGGGAAAATAATTGCCACCGAAACAACTGACAGGATTAATTTCCAGAATATATAAGCAGCTCACACAGCTCAATATCAGGAAAACAAACAGCCCAATCAAAAAATGGGCAGAAGACCTAAACAGACATTTCTCCAAAGACATACAGATGACAATGAGCACATGAAAAGATGCTCAACATCACTCATTAGAGAAATGCAAATCAAAACTACAGTGAGGTATCACCTCACACCAATCAGAATAGCCATCATCAAAAAATCTACAAACAATAACGATGGAAAGGTGTGAAGAAAAGTGAACCCTCTTGCACTGTTAGTGGGAATACAAATTTATACAGCCACTACAGAGAACAATATGGAGATTCCTTAAAAAACTAGGGATAGAACTACAGTGTGACCCAACAATCCCCCTACTGGGCATTTACCTTGAGAAAACCATAATTGAAAGAGACACACGTATCCCAATGTTCATTACAGCATATTTACAATAGTTAGAACATGGAAGCAACCTAGATGTCCACTGACAGATGAATGGAAAAAGAAAGTTGTGGTACATATATACAGTGGAATATTACTCAGCCATATAAAAGAACACATTTGGGTCAGTCCTAATGAGGTGAATGAACCTAGAACCTGTTATACAGAGTGAAGTAAGTCAGAAAGAGAAAAGCAAACATTGTATATTAACGGATATATATGGAATCTAGAAAGATGGTACTGGTGAATTTATTTGCAGGGCAGCAATGGAGATGCAGACATAGAGAACAGATTTGTGGACATGCCGGGGATGGAGAGGGTGGAACGAATTGAGAGAATAGCATGGAAACATATACATTACCATATGATATAAAATAGATAGCCAGGGGAAATGGCTGGGACTCAGGGTGCTCAAATCAAGTGCTCTGTGACAATCTAGAGGGGATGAGATGAGGTGGGTGAGGAAGGGAGGTTCAACAGTGAGAGAATATATGTATACCAACTGAGCGACTTCACTTTCACTTTTCACTTTCACGCATTGGAGAAGGAAATGGCAACCCACTCCAGTGTTCTTGCCTGGAGAATCCCAGGGATGCGGGAGCCTGGTGGGCTGCCATCTCTGGGGTCGCACAGAGTCGGACACAACTGAAGTGACTTAGCAGCAGCAGCAGCATAACAAATATCAACACAATATTGCAAAGCAATTATTCTCCAATTAAAAAAAATAAATAAACAAACAAACCTGAATCTAAACCAAGCCTCTAAATATAACATCAAGTTTATGGGAAAGTTTATGGGCTTCCCTTGTGGCTTAGTTGGTAAAGAATATGCCTGCAATGCAGGAGACCTGGGTTCAATCCCTGGGTTGGGAAGATCCCCTGGAGAAGGGAAAGGCCACCCACTCCAGTATTCTGGCCTAGACAATTCCATGGACTGTATAGTCCTTGGGGTCACAATGAGTCAGACATGACTGAGTGACTTTCACTTGCATTTATGGGAAAGACCATTCCATACTTACCAAATGATAAAACTGGACAAGGATGACCTTAGCAAGCCTGCTGAAGATCAGGAAGATGTGAAACTTTGGAAACTCTCACACTCCGCTGGTAGACATGCAAATTGACCTGTACAATTTGAATTTGACAATTCTTAAACTGTGGGGAAAGTCATCTTCTTGCCACTAGATGGTGCTTATTGGCTTTTAAGGAGTTTATTGTATTGTGTTCTATTATTTTGTTACATTCTCTCATTACTTTCCCCTGATCTTCGGAGGAAGGGACTAGCCTCTAGCACTAGAGAAGTTGTGATCCAGACCCAAGCAGCCATATCTGCTTTCGTCCTGTCTCGCCATGTTGGTACTAAGGACATATCTCTGAGGCTTGCTGTTTCCCCAAGCCATTTATTTTATTCATTTCTTTAGTAATATCTTTCTCTTAACACTGTATCAAAGATATTTTTTCTGAAGAATGTTTTTTGATATTCAGTAGCTCCATTCTCTAGTTTTAACTTTTGTTTTAGTTTGAGACCAGAGTTACAGAAAACGGTACAAAGAAATTCTATACACCCTTTACCCAAGACCCAGATTCCCTACTTACTAACATTTTCACCATTCTCCTTTTTTCTCTTTCTCTCCCTCCCTCCCCTTCTCATTATCTCACCCGTACAAATACATGAGACAGCAATGATGTATAATTTTTTAAACTATTTCAAAGTAAGTTGGCAGACATGATGCCCCATTGGCCTTGTAAAGAAGGGCACTGTTTACAAAACCACAGCATCCCTATCAACATCAGGACCGTTTCTCAAACTCTCTTTGTCTTTTATAATTTTGGTATTTTTGAGGCCCAGGCTCATAATCTTCAGTTTGGGTTTGTTGTGTCCTCATGATTGGATACAAGTTATAATTTGAGGGGCAGGAATATACAGATGTTCTCAGTGCATCATATCAGTAGGCAATGATGTCACTGGTAATACTGTGTGTGTGTGCTCAGTTGCTCAGCCGTGTCCAACTCTTTGCGATCCCATAGACTATATAGCCCACCAGGCTCCTTGTCCATGGGATTCTCCAGCAAGAATATTGGAGTGGGTTATCATTTCGTCTTCCAGGATCTTTCCCACCCAGAGATCGAACCTGCATCTCCTGTGCCTTCCGCATTGGGAGGCAGATTCTTTACCACTGAGCCACCTGAGTAGCTGGCATCCTACCATAAAGTAACTGGGCTTCCCTGATGGCACAGGCCCTGGAGCCTGTGCTCTGCAACAGGAGATGCCACTGCAAAGAGAAGCTGCACACACCACGACTAGAGGGTGGCCCCAGCTCACCCCAGCTGGAGAAAAGCTCTAGCAGCAGTGAAGACCCAGCACAGCCAAGAATAAGTAAATAAATAAAAATTATTAAAAGAAAAAAGAGAGCGTTCCTTTCTCATTGTTATACTACACCTTGAAGGATAGGCTAAGACGTGAGAATTGAATGATTAAAAAGGGAGATAAGTGGAAAAGAGAGATCAGGTAGTCACTTGAAGAAGTATGCTCATTTTAAACTTCTTCTTACACTAGTATGTGAGGTGATGTTTAGCCATTTTTATTTTCCTGGGAACTTTTAGCCTTTTCCAATGTACACATCTAGGGAAACAGAAAATTCTAAGTTCTAAGATATTTTGGTGATGTTGGACATTCAGCTTTGTCACTTAGTAGGAAGGTGAAGGAAATTGAATTGTGCAGAATGAGTACTTTTGAGCACCCTCCCTGTCTCTTTTTCTCTCACCCTTCACATCTAATCAATCAACAAACACAGCCATTCTGCCTTCTCTCTGCCTGTCACCACCTCTTCACCCCTATTAGCTTCTCCAGTTCAGGCTGTCATCCTTCACTTGAATAAATACAAGAGCTTCCGAACAGACCTCTTTCAAATCATCCTTTGCATAGAGTAATCTGCCTAAAGCACAAATGTAGTCATCTCATATTCTTGTTTAAAAACCCACAAGGATCCTCATTGCCTACAGAATAAGGATCAAGTTCTTCATCCTGAAGACAAGGGTCTGGTGACCTCTTTCCCACTTGTCATTCAGTACTCTTAATTCTTCCTGTCCTGAGCCTTATACTTCAGTAATGGCACGCTACTTGTAGCTACTGCCCAAACACCGTTTTGTTTCTTGCCTCTAATGTTCTCATTCTTACTACCTGGCATATCTCCCTCCCCCCGCCCCCCCCCATAATGGCCTTAATTCCTTTTAAAAAATAATCAATTGCCCTTTCTTTGGGTCTGTCCTACAGATAATAGGTTTGGTCGTATGATTTGTTTGGATGAGGAATATGTGAGCAGAATTTATGTTTATCACTTCCAAGCTTAAGCTTTAAGAGTCAGAATATGGCTTGCTATGCTCTTCCTCCCACCCCACCCCCACCCCCACTGAAGCTATGAGATTAGTAATGTTTCCAGGTAGAGGCTGCTTCACCAGCCTGGGTCCTTCAATGAGGACAGTGTGTACAGTCTGCAATGGTTGTGAATGAGAAGTAAACCTTTGTTGCTGTGAACCACTGAGATTCCGGAGTTATTTTTTACTGCAGCATGAAGAATCATGTCCTGGCTGATACACTGGCCATCTCCTACTCAGTCTTTCACATGGGGGACTACTTCCACTGAGGTTCTGCAGTAGATGTGTGACTGCCCAATTCTTAATACAAATGAACTTCCTGTTTGGAGAAGCTGCCATTGCATGCATTTGGGCAAGAGGCTGCTTCTCCCTCCCTGGGAAAGCTAAAAAGAACTACCCTAGTACTCTCAGATTCCTCCCAGCTAGGGAATAGGCATACGCCCTAAGGTCAGACAGTTGGAAACTCTCGATTTAGGATTTTGAGTCTTTTTTTTTTTAATATAAATATATTTATTTTAATTAGAGGCTAATTACTTTACAATATTGTATTGGTTTTGCCATACATCAACATGAATCCGCCACAGGTGTACACGTGTTCCCCATCCTGAACCCCACTCCCACCTCCCTCCCCGTACCATCCCTCTGGGTCATCCCAGTGCACCAGCCCCGAGCATCCTGTATCCTGCATCGAATGTGGACTGGCGATCCATTTCACATGTGATAATATACATGTTTCAATGCCATTCTCCCAAACCATCCCACCCTCGCCCTCTCCCACAGAGTCCAAAAGACTGTTCCATGCATCTGTGTCTCTTTTGCTGTCTTGCATATGGATTTTGAGTCTTGATACAAAGAAGCAAGAACAGTAGACTATAGCATTATTTCTGTTGCTGGTGTAAGCAGCCAGTGCTCAACAGAGTACCAGCAGTGAGAGCAGAGTCAGGCGTGTAACAGTGAGCGTTTAGTAGTGACAAGAGAGGCAGGCTGTTCCCGTGTGTGAGCTGGCTGTCTTCCAGGCTGTTCCCTCATTCTTGCTCATTTTCTTAGCCTGCTTTTCTTGTTTTCCTAAAATTCTTTGATTCTTTGATGTGCCCCATATCCTTCCAATCAATCTATTTTCTTCTTAAGTTACCCAGAATTGTTTCTGTTGTCAGCAATCAAGAAACTTATTCCTACTAATTCCCAGGACTCGAAGTGACCTGGTCTTCACATGGAGTTACATTTTATTTTTGCTTTTTATTTTTTATTAATTTTTCTTTTCTTCCTTCCTTCTTTTATTTTTGTCACATTTTAAAGCCCAATCCTAGCATCCAAAAAGATCTTTAAAAAAGAGTTCCAATCTCTACCTAATTTCTCTGAGGATCATTAAAATGTGACCCGTATTTACTGACACTTATTCATGCTCTTTCCTGACTTTACCTCCACCCTAAGAAGATTTCTCGTGCAGCACTCCTCTAGAGCATCCTTCCCATTTTTCCACACCTGACTGCCCAACTCTGGAAACTCTGTTTCTGTTACCCCCCTTTCCTCCCAGCTCTTTGTTATCTAGATCAGCCTACCTCATTCAGTTAGGTCCTTGTGCATTTCATTTTACCCCCGAGATCTTGGTTCTCTCTACTCATTTTTTTCAATTCTGCATTATCAATTGTGCAAAAGGTCTGGGAATCAAGCTGGCCAAGACAGAACTCTCCTTAAAGTAAAGGTGGTGAAATGGCAACCCACAAGCCATTGCCAGCCCTCCAGCTTAGTTTAAGTTGTAGAATGTTTCTGTTGTCTTTACTGAGTCAGGTTCCAACATTTAACAGTTGGGAGAATTTCACCTAAAAATCTGTATTTCCAGATCACCTGAGAAATCAAAAGACCTGGCAATATTGGGATCCCATTTTCCAATGGTAAGAATCAACAGGAGCTTGGTAGTAGCCACTTCCTTTTATGGGGCATCATTCCAGTTCTCTGTGATCCCGTCCCACTTTTCCTCAGTAAAGTTGCCTTTCTGGCTACTGTGGGCATTTGAATTTGCAGCCTCTGCTCTATAAGGCACACCAGGAAGGACAGGAAGCATCTGTGAGATGAAAAAGTATATCTTCTATGGGGATGGGGCATCAGGTGGAAAAAGTATCCAAAAGGGGAGCACTTACATGTCGTCAATCCTGTCCTGCCACCTAGGACAAGGGAGAGACTGATGAAAGATGAACACAGAAGAAAGTGAGGCAGCTTCAGAAAGCATGGTAGGTTGAGGGGCAAGACACATAAATGGAGTTGCCTAGTTGATCTAAAGAATAAAAGTGCAATGAATGTTTACCATCTTCCATGAGCTCATGTTCGGGAGGCTCCCTCTCTCTCCTTCCACCCTCCACCCCCACTAATCCTGTGCTCTTCTCTATACCTGAAAGGCATCATCCATGATGTCCCTCCAAGCTGCAGAGGAAGCAGAATATTGCTCATAATTTAGAAGCAAATTACACTTGACTCCATTTTAAATGTATGAGAGAGAAAGCTTTTGAAAAGAATCTTAAGGTAAAATATTTCAAAGAACATTTACCTTCCAAAGTTTGCTTATATTCCTTTTCTGTAAGAAATTTTCAGGCTTCCCTGGTGGTTCAGTGGTAAAGAATCCACCTGCTAATGCAGGGGACACGGGTTCAATACCTGGTCCAGGAAGATCCCTCATGCTGCCGGGCAACTAAGCTCGTATACCAAAACTACTGAACCTGTGCTCTGGAGCCTGGGAGCTGCAACTACTGAAGCTTGAACGCTCCAGAGCCTGCGCTCTGCAACAAGAGAAGCCATTGCAATGATAAGCTCGTGCACTTCAGCTAGAGAGTAGCCACAAGTAGACAAAAGTACACCCAGCATAGCCAAAGAAAGAAATTTTCTTATGCAGTATTAACGTTAGATGCATGTAAATTATCAAACAACTGAACTAAAATTTCTTACACTAAACTTTTTGTTTTCTTGCAACTTTACAGGTTCTTCACTGAAAAGGTTACTTGGGGTCTATATCTCTATTTATATATGAAAGAGAGTTTCAACTCTTTAATGCTCCATGATTGTGAGTATAAAAAATAGCAAGTTTCAGGCTGGTAGAGAAGAAACCTATGGCAATGTTTAAGGAAAAGAGGGGATCAATGAAACACTGAACTATGAAGTCACTGCGCTTCAAAATAATTCACTCCTCTGTAAAGAATTCAGGGGTTTTAATATTTGTAGTAATACATCAGGTTCATGCTTTTCAGGAAAGATCCAAGAGTTGAATATAGCTTAGGAAGTAAGGAAAAGGAGATGAGAGAATTGATAAATGGCAAATTTGGGTTACTATACTCTTCTTTATAAATTCCACTTCTTGTCACTTTTTTGGGCATGTTATTCCAGTTTCTTGTAGTGCTTGGTTATTTTTTATATTGTAACCAGGGACAGAAGAATGTTTTTCAAGCTGATTTCTTGCAAGTGAAATGACATCATCATTATGGAGAATAACTGGAAATATCTAGTTAGTTTGAAGATGCACATACCATATGACCCAGAAATTCTTTCTGTAGATATATACGCTATAGGAACTCTTGCATGCGTGCACAGGAAGACCTGTTCAAGAATGTACTTGCAATATTGTTGGTAATCATCTCTATTAATAGTAGAATGAGTAACTGAATTGTGGCCTAGTCACTGAACAAAATACCATGTTGTAATGAAAAGGAAGGAACTATGGCTTCATGCATCATTATGGGGGAATCTTGCAAATATAATGTTGAAGGGAAAAGCAGGCTGCAAAAGAAACACAGTATAACAATGTAATATTTGAAATAGTGTGGCATAGTCATGCAGATACTCTGGAGTCAGACTCTTGAGTTCAAACCCAGCTCTACTATTTACTACCTGTGTGACTTTGGCAAGTAACTTAACCTCTGTTGGCCTCAGTTTCCTTATCTGTGAAGTGGGGATAGTATTTGTTCAACTTAAGGCAGCTATTATGAAAAGAAAAATAAGTTAGTACTAAAGTACTAAGAATACATAGTATCATTATTTTTCATACAGTGTATATTCAGTCTAAAATCACACAGAAAATACTATGTATTTTATAAGAATGTCTACATGTAAAAGTACATAGACATGAATGAGAATGAAAATACAAATTAATGAGAGCAGTTATCTCCTAGACAGAGAAATATTTCTTGAACTGTGGTAGGTACATGATTTTTTTGTTATCCTAATGCCTTTGTGTGTGACTGAACTATCTTATGATAACTTTAAATCAAATGAATAAAGTTTACTTTTAAAACTATAAATACAGTATAACCAAATTTCCAAAAGAACTGGAAAATAGAGGAAAATACACAACAAATTACACACTTAATTCACAATTTAAAAAAATTATGTGTGATTCTTTCAACATGTGACTAGGGTTGGTGAATAAGAATGCTATTTCTGCAGCATTATTGATAATAGCCAAAATCAACCCAAATGACAATTAGCAAGCAAATGGGTAAACAAAATGTTGTACATCCACACAATGGAAGGAAATTCAGCAATAAAAAAGTAATGAAATGTTGCTATATGCTACAACTTGGATGAAATTCAAAAACATTATGCTCAGTAAGAGGAGCCAGACACAAAAGACCACATATTGCATGATTCCATTTATATGAAATGTCTAGGAAAGGCCAAAAAAATGCCAAAAATAGATTAGTGGTTGCCTGGAGCCATGGTGGAGGAAACAAGGAATGCCTGCAAATAAGCACAGAAGATTTTTAGGGAGTGATGGAAGTAGTCCACAATGAATGGTGATGATGGCTGCATAGCTATGTTTATTACTTTGAGTGTTATTAAAATTCATTAAATTACACACCCAAGTGGGTGAATGTTATGGTATGTAACTTATATGTCCAAAAAAACCACGTGGTTTTAAAAAATAGTCTTTAAAGAAACACTTAGGCTTGGGAGAGAAGGAGGCGGTGTTATTTTAGTTTATAGACGTGAACATGGATGGATATAAACTGAGAAGGGGCCCAGAACTGTATCCCCATTAAACTGTGTCAGTAAAAACCCTTCAGGTAGGTTGATGGGGAGGTTGAAAGCAAAGGCACCTTTCTGTCAGGGTATCTGGGAGGAGGCCGCCTTGTAGGAAGGCCCTCATCAACTTGGAACCACCAGAGAAGGAAAAAAATAGTCATGGTGGCACCATTAGGCAGAGAAATCTGAACATGGTGCTTCCAGTTCTTAATGTTCTGTGGGTGGTTTGCAGGAGATTCAGAAGTTCCTGCATATCCCAATTTGGGGAGAAAGTGAAAGTGTTAGTCATTCAGCCCTGTTTGACTCTTTGTGGCCCCATGGACTGTAGCCCACCAGGCTCTTCTGTCCATGGGATTCTCCAGGCAAGAATACTGGAGTGGGTTGCCATTTCCTCCTCCAGGGGATCTTCTTAACCGAGGGTTGAACCCAGGTCTTCTGCATTGCAAGCAGTTTCCTTACCATCTGAGACACCAAGGATGAGCACTAAGTCCTGGGAAAGAAAGTAAACTGGGACCAAATACTATGTATATGTTGATGATCCTCAAATTTATATCTAACTCTAGGCTTTAACCTCCAATGGCCAACTTGATATCTTCCCTGGGGTATTGCATAAAAATGTACAACTAAACATAGCCCCAAATGGCAGTCTTGATTTGACCAGCCCCAGACCTCCCCCACCCACCACTCTCCCAGGTTGCCACCCCCACCCACATCCACACCCACTGCTACCGCTGGTTTTTGGCCACCATCATTTCTTTCCTGGATAAAGCAACAACCTCATAACGGGTCTCTCTGCTTCCAATTTTGCTTTCCTCCAACCCATCCTCCATACAACAGCAAAATTTGTTTTCTTTAATGTAAATTGGGTCCTGTCACTTAAGTTCTTAAAACTCTCCAATGGCTTCCCATTGTACACAGAGTAAATCCCTGAATAATCTGACCTAAGTCCCCACCTGGCATTCTTCCCGCTACTCATTACATTTATTCACAATTGTTCTTCTCTCGATTTTCACATTTCCTAAGCTCTTTCCATCTCAAAGCTTTAGCACTTACTGTTCCTTCAATTTATACTGATCTTTGGCCTTCTCATCCTTCACATTTCAGTTTAAATATGCCTCTCCCAAAGTCACCTTCTCCAATCGCTCTTTGTAAAGTAGCCTCCCTTTTTATTCCCTTCCTTCACCTCCTTTTTGTTTTCTTCACAACACTTCTCACAGTTTGCAACTAATATGTGTTGCTTTACTTATACTTAAGGCTGCTTCTCGTATGGATAATTGAACCTCTATGAACCACATGCTACTTACTATTGTAGCCCCAGCATCCAGCATAATACCTGGATCGGCTCAACAAAGATTTGTTGAATGAAAGCATTTAGAAAACCACTCGAATATTCCCCCCTATTGTTCTATTTTCAAAAAGAAATAGATTTTCTTGATGGTATTGAAACTGAACAGGACCCTGTGGTCCTTCCCTTCCATATCCTCTGCCGGCCTTTTGTCTATGCAAAAACTTTAGCCAAAGAATAAGTCTAAACAGGGAAGCAAGAAAATATAGAAGCAAAGGAAAATAGGACAAAACAATAATAGTTTAGTCAATAAGCAAAGTCAAGGACCTTTAGCTCTTTCTCAAGGGCTATAGATAATATTCTGAGCCATATACTGTGAGCTGTCCTGTGGATACTAAAACCCCCACCAGGTAGAAGAAGTTAACTAAATGATGACCAGACTGTAGTCATGATACAGTTCCAAGAACTGGCCTCCTGGAAATGGGAACAAAATGGACTGTGGACCAGAAGAGTAACTGTACTTAAAACAACCAACATGATGCTGATCAGACCACCGATGACCAATTTCAAGATGACTGTCAGAGCTGTCTGTACTGTTTCTACATGTGGCTGCCTCCTTCGTCTATAAAAGCTCTTGCCTCTGATTGTAGGGAGTTGGCCTCTAGACAGGACACCATCTCTCCCCCTTCCTCCCTCTCCTCCAATTTCTGGCATCTAAAGTAAAGCAAGCTTTCCTTTCTACCAATCTTGCCACTTTATCAGCTTTTGAGTGGTGAGCAGTCTGATCCCACTTTTGGCTACAGTATCAGGACTATTTTGATTACAAATAATGGGAGCCCATTTAAATGCAAATAAAAAGGAAATTCATTATGGAGACACAGATTCTCTCAGGAATCTGAAGGGCAAAGGTAAGGGGGGGCATGTTAGGAAAGATCTCAATGCAAGAACTGAGGTATTGCAAGGAACCCAGGAATTTTACCCTATTTACAAGCTAAGAAGTTTGCCTGCCACAGTTTCATTCTGGCAGAAAACAAAAATGTTCCTGAGCTGCAGACAAAGAACAATATATCATTCATACTCATAGCAGTAGCCAGAGTATCAGCATTTGCACTGGTTTTGAGCTCCAGTGCTCACTGGGCAACATGAAGAGAGCCAGGTGGTGCTTACATACCCAGTGGATTGTAGGTGAGAAACCCCAAGTTTAGAGAACCCAAATCTTTTTTATTTTACTTATTTATTTTTGGCTGCCCTGGGTTTTCATTGCTGGGTATAGTCTTTCGCTAGTTGAAGTGAGTGGGAGCTGCTCTCTACTTGAGGTGTGAAGGGCTTCTTATTGTAATGGCTTCTCCTGTTGTAAAGCTCAGGCTCTTGGCCAAGCAAGCTTCAGTAGTTTGGTGCATGGGCTTAGTTGCCCCGTAGCATGTGGAATCCTCCCAAACCAGGGATCAAACCCATGTCCCCCTGGGTTGGCAGGTGGATCCTTAACCACTGGACCACTAGAGAAGTCCAAGGGAACCCAAATCTTTTATAATAAGTAGGATGTATGCCTGACCTTGGCCCTGAGAGGAAACATTATTCTTACAGTTTGTTGTTTAATTACTAAGTCATGTCCAACTCTGCGATCCCATGGCCTGCAGCATGCCAGGCTCCTCTGTCCTCCCTGTCTCCCAGAGTTTGCTCAGATTGATGTCCATTGAGTTGGTGAAGCTATCTAGCCATCTCTTTCTCTGCTGCCCCTTACTCCTTTTACTTTAAATCTTTCCCAGCATCAGGGTCTTTTTCAGTGAGTCGGCTCTTTGCATCAGGTGGCAAAGAATTGGAGCTTCAGCTTCAGCATCAGTCCTTTCAATGACTATTCAGGGTTGGTTTCCTTTAGGATTGACTGGTTTGATCTCCTTGCAGTCCAAGGGACTCTCAAGAGTCTTCTCCAGCACCACAGTTGAAAAGCATCAATTCTTCAGCACTCAGCCCTCTTTATGGTCCAACTGGTAGCAGCCCTTCACACCTCAAGTAGAGAGCAGCTCCCACTCACTTCAACTAGTGAAAGACTACACCCAGTAATGAAGACCCAGGGCAGCCAAAAATAAAGACCAAGATCCATATGGTCTTTATGGTAGTAGTACATGACTACTGCAGGAACTACAGCTTTGACTATACAGACCTTTGTCAGCAAAATGATGTCTCTGTTTTTTAATACGCAATTTGTGTTGTATTTGATGGTTAAAAAAAAACCCTGCCCTTTTCTACAGAGAGGTATTATCTGTAGTTTCCAAGACTGTTTGTTGTGTAAACATCCTTGAAAAGATAATCCAGAACAAGAGTGGCAATGGCTCGGTCACAAGATATGCAGAAATGCAAGAGATCCGGGAGAAATGTCTCTCTCCAGACAGGTGAGAAGGAAGAGGATGAGCTAAGCAGAAGAAACAGCAGTCAGTAACCTATTTACACCTCTGAAGTAAATATGTAAATATTTAGACCTCTGAAGTAAATAAGTACATATGATAGTTTTTAGAATGGTTATGGGAATAGGTTTAGCATTTTTACAAGTGAATGCCGGGAATATTTACTAGTTTGTATCTTATAGAACCTTACCATTAGAACTTGATTTAAAAAAAGAAAAAAAAAAGGTATCTCACCTCAAAAGGTATAGAAATATTTTGAAAACAATATTAATGTTTTTTCACAACAATGGTATGGAGGAGACCAATTTAAATTCCTGGCAATGATGCACTTGAAATAATTCTTTAAAAACAATTTCCCTTTTTTAATTTTCTTTTTCTGTTTTTTAAAGAGTAGATTGTGGCAAAGGGTCAAGTAGGGTATTGTTGTATGTTTTTCCTGCTGAACTACTCTGATTCTGTATGAATAAAAACAAAACTTGGAACATTTAATGCTATCTTTGAAAGAAATTCGAGGCAGTACTAAGAGATTTAAACACCCTCACTTAATTCCTCATAACCATTTCAGGTTTTTAAAATCAGTTTGTGCATGAATTTAAATTTTGGTTACTCAGAATTCTGTGGATAAAAAAAAAGCCATATAGTCTTAGGAAATAAACCAGTAGTCAAAGCTTACTGCTACCAGAGTAAACTTATTCTATAATTTCTTTCCAATCAGGGATTATAGAATGGTAGTTTGTAAATAAATCAATGATTTATATACTGTTTATTCAGTTATACTTATTGATACATTTGTATTAAATGATGAAACCATAAAATATTAGGCTTTAATCAGCTTAATTCACTTTATAGAAAACCCAGCATAGCAATTAAGTGCTTAAATACTAGCTATATTAAAAAATGGTCCACAAATCAATTACAGAACCAGGATTTTCAATCTCAATGAAATGTGAGTATTTAGAAGCACTGTTCCCTCTAATTTAGTGTTAGTAATGAAGCCATATGACTCACACTGGAACTTGAACCCATGGTCTTCTAATTGAGATCGTACCTGGTCACAGGACTTAATGAAGCTTAGGTTCTTCATGTTTCATTGCAGAAAGTCTTTAGTGAGAGACAAATAGGTAAGAAGTGGATTTATTTAGAGAGAAACACATTACACAGAGGGGCCTCCCTGGTTGCTCAGACAGTAAAGAATCTGCCTGCAATGCAGGAGACCCAGGTTCAATGCCTTGGTCAGGAAGATACCCTGGAGAAAGGAATGGCAACCCATTCCAGTACGCTTGCCTGGAGAACTCCATGGACGGAGGAGCCTGGTGGGCTACTGTCCACGGGGTCTTAAGGAATCAGACACAACTGAGCAACTAACACACACACACACACACACACTACACAGAATATGGGCTATCTCAGAAGGCAAGAGTGGCACTCAGAAGTGCAAGAAGGTAAGAGGGTAAGGCATTGTCAGTTTTTATGAAAAAAGAATGTGTAGTCACTCAGTCGTGTCCAACTCTTTGTGACCCCATGGACTATAGCCCGCCAGGCTCTTCTGTCCATGGGATTCTTTAGGCAAGAATACTGGAGTGGGTTGCCATTCCCTTCTCCAGGGCATCTTGTCAGTTTTTATAGGGGTAAGTAATTTCATGGTCTGATGAGTGGGAGGAGTATTCCAGCTATTTTAGTGATGACGTGTGTCCGTGCTAAGTCGCTTCAGTCGTGTCCGACTCTTTGCAACATTATGGACTGTAGCCCACCAGGTTCCTCTGTCCATGGGATACTCCAGGCAAGAATACTGAAGTGTGCTGCCAGTTCCTTTTCCAGGGGATCTTCCCAACCCAGGGATCTAACCTGTGTCTCTTATTATGTCTCCTGCCCAGACAGGCAGATTCTTTACCACTAAAGCCAGCTGGGAAGCCAGATTTTAGGGAAAGGATGGGGATTTTCAGGAAGCGAAAGGCCACTTTCTAAGGCCACTGCTCACTTTTGGCCTTAGAAAGGTCATGGTGCCTGTGGGTGCGTCATTTAGTTTGCTGATGTATTATAATGAGTGAATGATGAGGCTCAAGGTCTAGTGGAAGTCGACTCTTCTGACTCTGCCATCATCTTGGACCTATTTGGTTCTAATCAGTTTATGTTGTGTCCTCGGTCTACGTCATTCTTTAAGGGTCGAGCCCTGCCCCCTTCCCTCCTGTTTCAGTACTCTGTTGTTGTCTATATCTGAAATTTGGGCTTTCCAGGTGGCACTAGTGGTAAAGAACCTGCGTGCTAATACAGGAGATATCAGAGACTTGGGTATTTAAGAAGATATTTTGCTTTTCCCCTTGAGTGTCCCATTTCTAACCCAAGAGAGACTAGAACTTATTTCAGCCATATTTAGCACTTAGAGTTCAGTTCAGTTCAGCTCAGTCGCTCAATTGTGTCTGACTCTTTTTGACCCCATGAACTGCAGCATGCCAGACTTCCCTGTCCATCACCAACTCCCAGAGCTTGCTCACACTCATGTCCATTGAATCAGTGATGCCATCCAACCATCTCATCCTCTGTAGTCCCTTTCTCCTTCTGCCTTCAATCTTTCCCAGCATCAGGGTCTTTTTCAATGAGTCAGCTCTTCACATCAGGTGGCCAAAGTATTGAAGTTTGAAGTATTGAAGGACTTCACCTTCAGTCCTTCCAATGAATATTCAGGACTGATTTCCTTTAGGACTGACTGGTTGGATCTCCTTGCTGTCCAAGGGACTCTTAAGAGTCTTCTCCAGCACCACAGTTCAAAAGCATCAATTCTTTGGTGCTCAGTTTTCTTTATAGTCCAACTCTCACATCCATACATGACTACTGGAAAAACTATAGCTTTGACTAGATGGACCTTTGTTAACAAAGTAACGTCTCTGCTTTTTAATGTGCTGTCTAGTTTGGTCATAGCTTTTCTTCCAAGAAGCAAGCATCTTTAAATTTCATGGCTGCAATCACCATCTGCAGTGATTTTGGAGCCCCCCAAAATAAAGTTTCTCACTGTTTCTATTGTTTCCCCATCGATTTGCCATGAAGTGATGGGACCGGATGCCATGATCTTAGTTTTCTGAACGTTGAGTTTTAAGCCAACTTTTTCACTCGCCTCTTTCACTTTCATCAAGAGGCTCTTCAGTTCTTTGCTTTCTGTCATAAGGGTGGTGTCATCTGTGTATCTGAGGTTATTGATATTTCTCCCAGCAATCTTGATTCTAACTTGTGCTTCATCCAGCCTGGCATTTCACATGATGTACTCTGCATATAAGTTAAATAAGCAGGGTGACAGTATACAGCCTTGATGTACTCCTTTCCAAATTTGGAACCAGTCGTTGTTCCATGTCCAGTTCTAACTGTTGCTTCTTGACCTGCATACAGATTTCTCAGGAGGAAGGTCGGGTGTCTGGTATTCCCATATCTTGAAGAATTTTCCACAGTTTATTGTGATCCACACAATCAAAGCTTTGGCATAGTCAATAAAGCAGGAGTAGATGTTTTTCTGGAATTCTCTTGCTTTTTTGGTGATCCAATGGATGTTGGCAATTTGATCTCTGGTTCCTCTGCCTTTTGTGAAACCAGCTTGAACATCTGGAAGTTCACGGTTCACGTATTGCTGAAGCCTGGGTTGGACAATTTTGAGCATACTTTAATAGTGTGTGAGATGAGTGCAACTGTGCAGTAGTTTGAATATTCTTTGGCATTGCCTTTCTTTGGGATTGGAATGAAAACTGACCTTTTCCAGTCTTGTGGCCACTGTTGAGTTTTCCAAATTTGCTGGCATATTGAGTGCAGCGCTTTCACAGCATCATCTTTTAGGATTTAAAATAGCTCAACTGGAATTCCATCACCTCCACTAGCTTCGTTTGTAATGATGCTTCCTAAAGCCCACTTGACCTCACATTCCAGGATGTCTGGCTCTAGGTGAATGATCATACCATCAGGGTTATCTGGGTCATGAAGATATTTTTTGTATAGTTCTTCTGTGTATTCTGGCCACCTCTTCTTAATATCTTTTGCTTCTGTTAGATCCATACCATTTCTGTCCTTTATTGTGCCCATCTTTGCATGAAATGTTCCCTTGGTATCTCTGATTTTCTTGAAGAGATCTCTAGTCTTTCCCATTCTGTTGTTTTCGTCTATTTTTTTGCTTTCCTCTATTTATTTAGAGTTAATCTGTAATAATAAATTTAAATAGAATAAATTACACATTGTTTTGCATAAAATTATTCTCAAACTACAGAAATATTTCAATCAACAAAGATTCATTAGAAATGAATAAATGCATTTCTGCATGCAGGGCACTAAGCTTATTTAATGAGAAGAATGAGGAAAGTGAAAGTAACATCAGCAGCACAATTCATATTCTTTAATATGCTTATTCAGAATATGAAATGCCCTTAATCTTCCATCATTACTGTAGAATTTAGCTACTACTTAGATAAGTGAGCTTTAGTACAGTGCTATTTAAAGCTTAGAACTATTTGTAACAGGTGCGTGATAAGTACAGAGATTGAGACTAAGCATTTTGAAACTTTTATAGCTATTCATATAACTTTCTAAGTAAATAAAAAAATGAAAATTTTCTCTAACAACAAATGTAGGTTTTAATTTTATCTATCTTCTTACATTTAATTTTTCTAGGAATTCACTTTTACAAAAGTCTAATTCTCCTACAGACTGGAAATGAGAAAAATGGTCTTTACCATGGACAGCTTTCGAAGCTCTATTTTAGTACGCTGCCGTCCATGGGGTCACACAGAGTCGGACACGACTGAAGTGACTTAGCAGCAGCAGCAGTAGTGTTAGTCGCTCAGTCGTGTCCGACTCTTTGCGACCCCACAGACTGTAGCCCGCCAGGCTCCTCTGTCCATGGGATTCTCCAGGCATGAATACTGGAGTGGGTAACCATTCCCTTCTCCAGAGGATTTTCCTGACCCAGGGATCAAACCTAGGTCCCCTGCATTGCAGGCAGAATCTTTAGCATTTGAGCTACAGGGAAGCTCCGTGTACATTTTTTAGTATAAAGCACTGTAAAGTCATCTATTATTACTATTACTCTTAGGTGGTTCCTGAGCACCCTAGCAGTCTAATTGGATTATAGATTGTTTACTAAACATGCCAGATTACTAAGTGTTATGTATATGTTGAATAATCAAAATATTTGAGGTACCTGTTGAAGCTGATGTACTAACCATTGCTTTTCTGTCCATAATATTTTGGACATTTTATAGGATTCTAATCACTTCTGCCCACACTTGCTTCAGCTTGTTCTCTCTCAATGGGCTAATCTTAGCCTAGTAATATGGTGAGTCTAATATTGTGTCACCCAAGAATCTGGGATTGAGACACTGAGAGACTGAGTGATTAGGTCACAGTAGGCACACAAGCTGAAATGTCAACAGTTGTTACAACACCAAACAAAAAGTCACATGTAAGCTGATGTTAAGATGGGAACTCAGAAGCCATGAGTAAGCAGAAGTTTTGAGAGAGAACAAGAGGGATGGGGCCACTGCTGAATATGCAAGAAGCAGAGACCAGGAAACTGGTTAAAATGCAAATCAGGTCATGTCACTCTTCTGCCCAAAACCCTCCCTTTTCTTCTCATTTTAGTTGGAGTAAAAGCCTAAGTCCTTACAAGTACCTCATAGGCCCTATAGAAGCTTTCCCCTGTCCCTCTGATCTCCATCTCCAAGACCCTCCCCACCACTCACTCCAGTTCAGCAACAGAGAACTTCTTCCTTGAAGCCAGGCACATTATTGCCTCAGAGCCTTTGACTTGCAATTCTATGGGCATGCTCTTCCCAAGTAACCTGGCTGTTATGCTTTCTTACCTGCTTCAGACCTTTGCTCAAATGTCATCTTCTCTGCAAGACTCTGCCTAGCCACTCTATTTAAAACTACAATCCTACCCCTGCCCATGCTCCTTATTCTCCTCCCTGATTTTTCTCCATAGCACCATCATCATATGGCAAACTCTACATTTTACTCATGTATTTATCATCTGTCACCCATCACTAAAATGTAAGCTCCATAAAGTCAAGTCTTTTCCTTTTGATTTTTTACTATGTGCCTAATGCCTAGAACAATTCCTGGTTCCTAATATGTGTTCAATAAACATGTTGGATAAATAAATGAGCAACTTAAAGGAGATGGAGGACGTTGCCTTGGTTTCTTTTGAAACGTGACTGATAGTTCTTACGATTATATATAGTACCACTTTTTTTGTTGTTGCACTGGGTTTTTGCTGGTGCACACGGGCTTTCTCTAGTTTTGGTGAGGGAGAAATAATCTTCATTGAGGTTCATGAGCTTCCCATTGCAGTCTCTTCTCTTGCTGCAGAACACAGGCTCTAGGCATATGGGCTTCAGTAGTTGCAGCTCGAGGGCTCTAGAGTGCGGGCTCAGTAGTTGTGGCATACAGAGTTAGCTGCCTTGAGGCGTATGAGATCCTCCTGGAAAAGGGATGGAACCTGTGTCTCCTGCATTGGCAAGCAGATTCTTATTCACTGTGCCACGAGGGAAGTCCTTGCCTTGGTTTCTTACTTTGTAGTTCTGTCCCTCAACTGGCTTTACCTATCATCAGATATTATAGTATGACTTTTTAATAGCTCCACTTTTTTACTTTTTTGAAAAATGTATTTATTCATTTGGGCTCTGCTGGGTCTTCATTCGGAGAAGGCAATGGCACCCCACTCCAGTACTCTTGCCTGGAAAATCCCATGGATAGAGGAGCCTGGTAGGCTGCAGTCCATGGGGTCGCTAAGAGTCGGACATGACTGAGTGACTTTACTTTCACTTTTCACTTTCATGCATTGGAGAAGCAAATGGCAACCCACTCCAGTGTTCTTGCCTGGAGAATCCCAGGGATGGGGAGCCTGGTGGGTTGCCGTCTATGGGGTCGCACAGAGTTGGATACGACTGAAGTGACTTAGCAGCAGCAGCAGGGTCTTCATTGCTGCCCGGACTTTTCTCTAGTTGTGGGGAGCAGAAGCTACTCTCTGGTTGTGGTGCACAGGCTTTGCATTGCCGTGGCTTTTCTTTTTGTGGAGCACAGGCACTGGGGCATGGGGGTTTCAGTGGTTGTGGTGTATGGGCTCAGGAGTTGTGGTTCCCAGGCTCTAGAGCACAGGATCAACAGTTGTCATGCACGGGCTTAGCTGCTCTGTGGCATGTGGGATCTTTCCAGACTAGGGACTGAACTTATGTCTCCTGCCTTGGCAGGCAGAATCTTTATCATGGAACCACGAGGGAAGCACCCCCTGCTCACCTTTTTTACTTTCAATTTCTGTTTCTTAAGCATGTCAATATTTACATGGTTCCAAAGTCAAAACTATGTTACAAAATAAACTCAAGATAAATTCTATTTTGTTGATGAAAAATTAATCAGTCAATCTAAAGAAGAAATGGAAAATTTATTCAAGCCAAATTGAGGATTATAACCTGGGATGAGCTCTTCAGAAAGCTCTGAGAACTGTTCCACCTATTACAAGTCAAAGCATAGTTATGTAAATTTTTTGAGATAAGAGGGCTGTATATTAAATGATATATTATTGACAGCTTATGCAATCCAGATCTGTAAGTACACAGTGGTGGGTCACTGAGACCCCTTTTGAAGATTAAGAAGGAATGTTATCGTTAAAGTAGTTGTCTTTGTCCAGACAGAATGTTGCTCTTTATGGTTGAGCAGGTATTTCTGCTGATGGGGAGATTTGGTCAATGCACAATTTAGATACACAATGTACAGTGGGGGAGAGAGGAGGCCAAAGGGGAGAGAAATTTTTTTTCATGTTTAAATTGTTATCTTGCCAAAATTCATAAAATATGAATGTTATATCATAATTTCTATTTCCTTCACTCTATTTCCTCCTTTCTCATTGTGTACATGAGTGTAAAGTCACTTCTGCTGCTGCTGCTAAGTCGTTTCAGTTGTGTCCGACTCTGTGTGACCCCATAGACGGCAGCCCACCAGGCTCCCCCGTCCCTGGGATTCTCCAGGCAAGAACACTGGAGTGGGTTGCCATTTCCTTCTCCAATGCATAAAAGTGAAAAGTGAAAG
>NW_011495013.1:8051507-8097096 GCF_000754665.1 Bison bison bison
AATGCATAAAAGTGAAAAGTGAAAGTGAAGTCGCTCAGTTGTGTCTGACTCTTAGCAACCCCATGGACTGCAGCCTACCAGGGTCCTCCGTCCATGGGATTTTCCAGGCAAGAGTACTGGAATGGGGTGCCATTGCCTTCTCCAAAAGTCACTTTAGTCATGTCCAACTCTGTGCGACCTTATGGGCTATAGTTCGCCAGGCTCCTCTGTCCATGAGATTTTTCCAAGCAAGAATATTGGAGTGGGTTGCCACTTTCTCCTCCAGAGGATCTTCCTGATTCAGGAATTGAACCCAAGCCTCTTATGTTCCTGCCGTGGCATGTGTGTTCTTTACCACTAAGTGACTGTTAGTGGCTCAGTTGTGTCTGACTCTTTGTGACCTTATAGACTATACCCCACCAGGCTCCTCTGTCCATGGAATTCTCCAGGCAAGATTACTGGAGGGTGTTGCCATTCCCTTCTCCAGGGGATCTTCCTGACCCAGGAATTGAAGCCAGGTCTCCCTCATTGCAGGCAGCTTCTTTCCTGTCTAAGCCGCCAGGGAAGCCCTCTTTACCACTAGCATCACTCTTTCTCATTGGGTCACTGTTTGTTTGTTTGTTTGTTTGTTTTATCATTTTTGTGTTAGTCTTCCATTGTTTCTTTCTGAAAATATAAGCGCATATGTACATACTTTATATCTGTCCCTCCTGTTGACACTAAGCACCATTCTAAACCAATTATCTTGGAGACAAGTTATCTTTCTCCTTCTTTTTACTGCACAGTCCTCATGATGTCTCAACCAGTCTCATACTGACAATACTGGAGTTGCTTTCAGTCTCTTGTTATTACCAATAATGGCATAAAAATAGTAAATTGCCCTGTGCATATTTCTGTTTAATATTTTTTCCCAGTTTACTTTTGGAATAGATTCTTAAAAGTGAGGTGAGTGGATAACCCCCTTTTTAAACGGAGATGGTTCAAGTGGTTTTCTGCTCATTACAACCAACAAGTCAAGATTAAAATAGCTACCTATCCCTGAAGGCCTATCTGAAATCATACTTCTTCTGGGAAAACTCAAGCTACTTCTATTCCCTGAATACTTTCTCTCTTTCTCTCAAAAAAAAAAAAAAAATCAGATGAAAAACAAACACACAAAAAAAGCCCTTGTATTCTCTCTTGTCCATATGGCTCACATGGCACTTTTCACAAGGTTCTTTGTATGCATAGTTATCTGTGTACATTTCATCCCCTTAATTGGACAGTAAGCTGCTGCAGAGTAAGGGGCACAGTCCTTATATTGCCTTTATCTTCTCTGGCCCTTAACAGTGTACTTTGAACTAGTAACAAAGACCGAATGAATATATAGAGTGTAACCCAGCATACTACGGTGCCCATATAAAACTGTCCATTTAGAGTTAAGCCTTACTGAGACTTCTCTGGCTGTCCAATGGCTAAGACTTGGGGGTTCCACTGCAGAGGGCACAGTTTCCATTCCTGTCTGGGGAACTAAGATCCCGTATGCCACACTGCTCAGCCAGAAAAAAAAAAAAAAAAAAGCGATAGATTTATGCCTTACACACCCACCACAATAAATCTCATGTCAACTGAAAGCTGAATGTAAACATTCTAGGAAACTATAAGAAAAAAGATCTGATGTTTAGCATTTGTTTGGAGGTCAGGGAAAGGACTGTCTAAACTTTGGGCATTAAGCTGCTGCTAAGTCACTTCAGTCGTGTCCGACTCTTTGCGACCCCATAGACGGCAGCCCACCAGGCTCCGCCGTCCCTGGGATTCTCCAGGCAAGAACACTGGAGTGGGTTGCCATTTCCTTCTCCAACGCATGAAAGTGAAAAGTGAAAGTGAAGTCGCTCAGTTGTGTCCGACTCCCAGCGACCCCATGGACTGCAGCCCACCAGGCTCCTCCATCCATGGGATTTTCTAGGCAAAAGTACTGGAGTGGGGTGCCGTTGCCTTTTCCGAAGCTAGATTTACCTAATTAAAAAAAAAAAAAAATGAGCCTGGAGCCCTCTAGCACATCATTTTGTATCCTCTCACATAGCTCCAGCTCATATTCTCTGCTCATGGTACTAATCCTGGCTGGTTCACTGCTGGGCTGACCCTACAAGGGATGACTGAATGTTGTTGCTCAAATATAAAACTCCAGAGCCAAGCCCATTGCTACAATCACTTGGAAGCTCTGGCAACTACATTATTGTGCTCAGGGAGCACATCAGCCTCTGTGTGGAGGTGGTGGCCTTTATTAGCCTTTTGACTAAGTGTAGGAGGAGTTGTTTTTTCTGCCTGAATTCAGGCTATGCCTATTCTTGGAGGGGACCTTGTGCAACATTATGATGTAGCTCTAAAGGTATCTGAGGTGGAGATGTAGAAAACCGTCTCTTTTATCCTGCCTGGTGGACAGGTTGGAGAAATTCACTTTCCACGCAGCCTGTAATTCTATTTATGAGAGCAATACACATTGCCCTGCTAGCCCATAGTACACATACCCTCTCTCTGCCAGGATCATGACAGTCAGTACCATGATTTGTCCTGATGCCCACGCACAGCAGAACTTTGGGGGTTTTCTCAAGAGTTGTTTACAAAGATATCATATCATAATTTGGCTCCAATATTCAAAGGAGGAAAAGGGGACGACAGAGGATGAGATGGTTGGATGGCATTACGGACTCGATGGACATGAGTTTGAGCAAACTCTGGGAGATGGTGAAGGACAGGGTATCCTGGCGTGCTGCAGTCCATGGGATCACAGAGTCGGACATGACTGAACAACTGAAAGGCAAACAACATTCAAAATATTAAGTACCAGAGGGTACTTAAGCAGAACTGTAAACTGACAGCTATGTGTCACGGAAGGTTGCCTAAATACCTGGCCACACTTCCTGATCAACTGAAAGGGGGTTGAAAAACTAGGCAATAGCAAAGTGGAAGCCATCTGGGAGAATGGTGATGACTGAAAGAGGAAGCAAGTCTTCCCATAAGCTGGGGTAGACAACCATGCCGACAGACAGAGCCGCTGTGTCTGAACTGGGAGTCGTCTCTTCACGTGCAGGTGCCCTATCTGAAGTCAACCATACCCACTGATAACAGGGGAACCACCTGTGCCCGGTTTCTCATCTCCCTGCCAACACCCTACCCTCATTTCTCTAGACAAGGGTACAGATGTGAGATAGGGCTATCTGGTTTCAGGGAACTTGGGGGAGATGGAATCTGTTTACAGATCGGCACAATGGTGGACTCTTGTGCAGCAGGGACTCTGTAGAGCGGGCCCTGGTCCAGCATATCTGGTTACCAATGTGTCCCAAGGCTAGAAACACACAACCCAGCCAGGCAACAGCATCACTGGCCCTTTAAATGCAAGTCTTCCTCCCACACAACCTGCTACTAAGCCTGCAAACACTTAATTTTAGTGGAGACTCACCCTCTCATCAACTCACCCTCTCATCCAGAGAAGGCAATGGCACCCCACTCTAGTACTCTTGCCTGGAGAATCCCATGGACGGAGGTGCCTGGTAGGCTGCAGTCCATGGGGTCGATAAGAGTCGGACAGGACTGAGCGACTTCACTTTCACTTTTCACTTTCATGCATTGGAGAAGGAAATGGCAACCCACTCCAGTGTTCTTGCCTGGAGAATCCCAGGGACGGGGGAGCCTGGTGGGCTGCGGTCTGTGGGGTCGCACAGAGTCGGACACGACTGAAGCGACACAGCAGCAGCAGCAGCATCCTCTCATCTACTGTTGAGGCCACGCCTCCTGCTCTCATGTGTTTCCTTTGCTTTATACTTTGTCTTTTGATAACTGTTTTGTCTCCCTTATTTCAGGACCTGTTCAAATTTTCCTTCTCTCATGTATAGGCCTAGGACTCTTGCCATTAAATTCTGACCTTTAAATCTTCATGCTTTGTTGATTGTGGTGGTAAGTACTACTGCTCTGGGTAAAAGACTCCCTCAGTCAACTTCTTCCCCATAAAACTCCTACAGAACTGAACTAGTCTACCAGCCTTTCTTTCAGGTAAGAAGCTCAGATGCCGAAGCTTCATCTAAGTAAAGTGCTGACTGGGGGGCAGGAGGGACATGGTCCTCGGGACCCTTCCTCCTGCTTCTCAAGTATCTGGAGTACTATCAAAATGTGAAAGTGAAAGTCGCTCAGTCACGTCCAACTGTTTTTGACCCCAAGGACTATACAGTCCATGGAATTCTCTAGGACAGCATACTGGAGTGGGTAGGCTTTCCCTTCTCCAGGAGATCTTCCCAACCCAGGGACTGAGCCCAGGTCTCCCACATTGCAGGCAGATCCTTTACCAACTAAGCCACAAGGGAAGCCCAATACTATCAGAGTAAATGGCCTACTAGGAAGTGTTTTGAACAAGAGATGGAGGAATTACTTCCCTCTCTTAAGGAACAGATTGTTTCCATGTGTCGAGTCCCAGGGTCTTTGAGACTGCAAAACTGGCAAACGTGCTCTTGGAGCAAGAGGATCAAGTTGTTGGGTATCATGAAAGCAATAACCCTTGTTCCCAGTCCCCACTCCCGATGGTAGCTGACTGAGGTGTCAAAATTCTTGGAAGGAAAATAATGGAGAACTCATCTTGGTCATGAACTATGGGAGATTATGAGTGCAGATTCTAAAGTCAGACCACCTGGGTTCAAAACCAGCTCTCCTACTTCCGGGAAGTTATTTAACACTTTTGTCTTGGTTTCCTCATTTGCAAAACAGAGATGATGATACTAATAGCTGCTGCCTCAAAGGACAATTGTGAGTTTTAAATGAATTATTATGTATCATAGAAGTGGTCGATAATTGTTAGCTACTATTTTTTGTTGTTCTGTTTTCGGGGAGTTTTTTGGGCCACATCTTGTGGCATATGGAACTTCTCTGACCAGAGACTGAACTAACAACCCCAGGAATGGAAGCATGGAGTCTTAACCACTGGTCTGCCAGGAAAGCCCCTTGTTAGTCACTATTATTGGGCTAATTCAGAAAGACCTAGATATTTACAGAATTACACTTCCAGGGTACATATAACTTTGTTTATATAAGGGTGATGATGAATAAGAAAGGAAATTTCTAGATGTGCTTCAGTAAATTGAATAGTTGATTATGTCTGTCAGTCTGTGTAATATTCCATGAGTATTCCAAAGACTTAAGAATAGAATTCTTTCACCTTCTTAGAAGAGTAACTGTATAAATGTCTAGACAGCTTAATTTATTTAAGCCTAATCCAGCCCTTTATTCATAGTCTACTATCTCTCTAGCATCTCTCAGTCAGTCCTCAGAATATAAATCCTAGACAGATAACTGGGACTTGTATCAACTTGGAGATTTGGATGATTCTTAATAAGGTTTCTCCTATCCTTGAATGGTAGGTTCCCTAGAACATCATTGATATTCAGAAGTGATTCACAGTCTTCTTTTCCAGCTTCACTGTTCTGCTGATATACTACTTTAAAAAAGGAAGAAATAATAAATTTTATTTAAAATCTTATCTTCCTTTTTGCTGCCACAAAAAGGGTGGGATATTAGGTGTTGTTTCATTTGGGGCTCAGACAATAGCCTCCTAAGACTATAAGAGCCTGTTCACCTCTGCCCTGATCATGGGCCTTCCCATTTTTACATCAATATAATACATGCCCCCAACAGTGAGATAGGGGGCCACTCTTGACCAGAGGACCTTCTTAAGGAAGTGATGCCTGACATCATGGCCACTTTTGAGGCATCCCATAACTGTAAGGCCTAATCAATGTTGACTGGAAAAATTTTAGGTCCAAATCCTGGGCTCCTCTTCTTTTTGTTCCCAAGATTTCAATTCAGAATCTCTTATATGCATAGCCCTTTAAAGTTCCTGAGATTCCTTCTTAAAGTAGTATGTGCCAAGACAGTAAAGAAAAGGCCCCAAGATAGACCAGAAGGAGGTAGATCTCGGGGGAAAATGCTGGTGAGGATTAGGTGCGAGAGAACATCTAGGAAATGACTAGCCCAGTATGTGCCTGTGATGACAAAATGGATGTGCTAAATAGACAAGGTTTCTTCAAAGAATCTGAGCATTTTTAAAACAAATGCAAATATTTCTGTAAGTGCCCAGTGATTTCTAAACTCCTTTTGGGCATATGCTCATACATACACATACACATATTGGTTTAGGATTTTAGGACTGCTGAATATCTTTAAACCATTGAGTAATAGTTTTTCCTTAAATACTTTTGGTGGTTTGTAATATTTTCCACTTTGTTAGGAGTTTCGCCAAGAACTAACATGCAAGTAGAAACAAGTTATGGAAGGGGCCACACCTGCTTAGAAAAGAAGCAACTCCTTCATTCAGGAACAAAGCAAGCTTATCATAAAAGACAACACCTGAAGAGCTAGTTGGGCTAACTGTGATGCATACTACAGACACCTCCCAGCTTTACGCTTCATACATACATGAGGTCACTTTTAGAGTGACTTTGAAAATATGCTCTGACAATTCAGAATCACCAGAGAAGACAGTATTGCAGTTAACCTGAAAGAGAAAGATAGTTTTAGGATGGAATGTAATATTCTTATCCTCATATTTCTCAGTGAAAACCTAAGATTTTCTCTCCTCAGCAATTTGTAAGGGCTGTTGGCATTCAGGACGTGTTGAAGATGACACATGTGTACGACATGCTGCTCTTTTGGAAGAGGAAATATAATTAAGAAAATCAACCATTCAGTGTTATTAGGACTCTCCAGCTTAACGATCTGAGACATAACAAATACATTTATCTGAAATCCACTTGACCTAAGTCTATCCATTCATTCAACATTTATTAACATCTACCATATAGTAGGCACTGTTCTTGGCACCAGGCATCAGTGAATCGTGTTTTCACACAGTTCACATTCTGCTGGGGAGAAACAGGCAATAAACTAGAGGAAGAAATAGATGATGTATCAGAGGAAAAATTAAAAGGTTAAGTGGATAGGGAACGGTAAGGATGCTATTTTGTGAGGGTCATAATAATGAAGATAGTGAACTTAGGTGGTTATATTTGAGCTGAGACCTGAATGAAGGGAGATTAGTAATGTGACAGTGTGGAAGAAGAATTGACCCTGGATAGAGGGAATAGCAAGTGCAAAGTCCCTAAAGTAGAGATCTGCATGGCATGTTTGAAAACATCAGAAAGGCCAGTGTGGCCGGACTAGAGTGATAGAAGGGAAGAATAGGGTACTCAATGAGATACCTGAAGAAGTTGCCAAGTATCCAATCTTACAGGACAAGGAAAGGACCTGAGATTTCTAAGTATATTAAGAATCAAGTAGAGGATCCCCAGCAAAGAAGTGACCTGGTCTGACTTAAACAAAGGATCATCTGGTTACTATGTGCATCACAGACTGTAAGCAACAATGTGAAACAACCCATTAAGAGAGAACCACAAGAAAAGATGGCAGCTTGAACTAGAGTTGTACTAGTGGTGGTGAGAGGAAGTATTCAAACATATTTTGAATATAAGGCCAGAGATTGTCAAGTAGGTGGTGCTATTGGTAAAGAGCCCATCTGCCAATGACAGATGTGGGTTTGATCCCTGAATCAGGAAGATTCCCTGGAGAAGAAAATGGCAACCCACTCCAGTATTCTTGCCTGGAGAACCCCAGGGACAGAGGAGCCTGGTGGGCTATGGTCCAGAGGGATGCAAAGAGTTAGAATGTTTGAAGCAACTTAGCACACATGTACCATATTTATGGTATAGCTAGAATCTGCCATCCAGTCTTCTGATGACCCATTCATTCCTTCACATTACACCAACTTCTCCTTGCCCCATGAACTTCATAGTGTTATATGAACTATTCTTTGCAAGGAATATATTTGGAATGCTCTTGTTACAGAACCTGGCTGGTTGAGATTTATTTTGCAAACCATTGCAAGTGAAACTGCCCTATGTAAAGCAACCATGATGTTTAACCTTCTGGTGACTAATTCAGATGTGCCAGGGATAGCAATGATATTTAGATGTGCATTATACAGGTAATATATACTGCTTCACAGTTACTGTGATGCAAAGACGTTCTTTGACTAGGTGTGCATAGCTAGGAAAATATTCTACTTGTTTATAGTTAGCAAACGTTGAAAATACTCAATGCTTTTTTTTTTTTTGCTATGAATAAACATCTATCTGGTCCTTGACCTGTCAGAATTTACATCCCACATAACTTTCAACAAGCCAAATATTGAATGTCCACTGTGTCAGGCACTTTACTAGACCTGGAAAACTAAAATGAATGGTCCCTTTTCATCAGGTACAAAGACAAAAAGAGTTGAAAGTGACTTAGAAAAAGAAGCAGATTTTTCAAAAGTGCAAATACCTGTTGAAAATTATTGATCAGGTAATGCTGATCAATTTACACGAGTTTGAGCAAGCTTTAGGAGATGCTGAAGACAGTGAGGCCTGCCATGCTGCAGTCCACGGGGTCACAGAGAGTCAGACATGACTTAGCAACTGAACAACAGCAATGCTACAGTAAACAGAACAACTAGATCTTCTTGGAATTGTCAGGAAAAAGTTTCCTAAGTGGGTGAGCAGAAGTTTTAAGAAAAGAATCAGACTTGGCAGGTAGAATATTCAGCATAAGGAAAATGCAGCGCAGGAGGACTAAAGGGTGGAAGCAAGTATGACAGGGCATGAGTCCACACCCAGGTGTAGCAGGACTGGGTCATTATTAGCAAAGGGTGGAGGACGCAATTAGAGGAAAGCTGCAAACACAAACCAGTAATTCACAACTGAGGTCTCAAGGGCACTGAATGTGATCAAAACAGAGTATGTGTGTGTGTCTCAATTCATTTCCGACTCTTTGCGACCCCATAGACTGTAGCCCACCAGGCTCCTCTGTCCACGGGATTCCCGAGCAAGAATACCGGAGTGGGTTGTCATTTCCTTCTCCAGGGGATCTCCAGGGATCGAACCCAGGCCGCTTGTGTCTCCTGCATTGGCTGCTGCTGCTGCTGCTAAGTCGCTTCAGTCGTGTCCGACTCTGTGCGACCCCAGAGACGGCAGCCCACCAGGCTTCCCCGTCCCTGGGATTCTCCAGGCAAGAACACTGGAGTGGGTTGCCATTTCCTTCTCCAATGCATGAAAGTGATAAGTGAAAGTGAAGTCGCTCAGTCGTGTCCGACTCTAGCGACCTCATGGACTGCAGCCCACCAGGCTCCTCCGTCCACGGCATTTTCCAGGCAAAAGTACTGGAGTGGGGTGCCATTGCCTTCTCCGAGGCAAGCAGATTCTTTACCACTGCGCCACTTGGGACAAATTACAAACGGGTGCCACTGAAGACAAATTTTTAGTCATATTTCTCTCAGCGTTTATCAGTATTTGTCAACATGTTTATTAAGTACTTTCAATACACAACCTTTTAAAGGCAAGACACAATATGGAAAAGTTTTTCAGAAGAAAACAATACAAAGAAGAAATTATGGATCGACTAACAGACAAAGTTGAGAAAGGAGCAGTTTTCTATCCCTGCTTCCATGAGTATGCTGAAAACAGCAATGAAGTCGGGAAAATTGTTCTAGATAATGCCTTTATCTAATGCATAGTGTCTCTCCGTAGTAAGTACTCAACAATTTATGGTTATTCTTTTCTAGACATCTCTTAACCATTTGAGATTTGGCTTTCTCATTTTCAGAAGAAGAAACGGGTCACAGATGGTCTGCGGCTCCTGCCAGACCCGACGATCCCCTATTTCAAGAAGGCATCGACTAAATATTTGCTGAACACACGAAGTAAACTCTTTCCATGGGGCCAGGCTCAGCGCCCACGAGAGAACCCGCTTAGGAGAACAGGATTGGACGCCGGACACACAGGCGAGTGTTCAACCAACGCCAATTGGTGGGGCTAAGAGTGTCGACTTGCAATCTTAGTCCCACCCGCCGCCTGGTCCACACTCCTCTCGTGCCCCGCCTGCGCCCGGAATCGCTCGTCTCATCCAGCAGAGCAGTGACCCGCCTCCGCCAACGCTCCGACCACACCCCTTCCGGCTTAAGACCCGCCCCCACGCGGCCCCGCCCCACCAGCCTCGCCCATGGCCACGCCCCTCCGCGAGATCTGAGCTGGGTTCCTAGCGCCGGTCGGCGGCCGGTCCACCCACGACGCTCTGAGGTCACCCACTGGGCCGGGCTGAGGGGGGCGGAGGGACGGAGGGAAGATGGCTGCCGAGGCCGGATATTGGCGCCGCCTCCCCCAATCCTGGAGCCGGCGCAGATGAGGCGGCTCGGCTGGGTCCAGCGACGCTTGGGAACCGGAGCAGGAGGGACACAGGCGGTGGGGCCTGGCCCTGCTATATGCCGGCGCCTCGGCTAGAGTGAGCGGCGGCGGCGGCGCCTCTTTCCTCCGGCTCTTTGCCTGTCGCTGTGAGTCCGAACGGGTGGCGGGCGGCAGAGGCAGCGGGGCCGGGATGGAGGACGTTAACTCCGACGTGAACGCGGACCAGGAGGTGCGGAAGCTGCAGGAGCTGGTGAAGATGCTGGAGAAGCAGAACGAGCAGCTGAGGAGCCGCTCCGGGGCCGTGCGGGGCGCCGGCTCCTTCGGCCCCGGCAGCCCGGTTCGGGCCGGAGCGTCCACTCCCTCCTCCGGCACGGCGTCTCCTCGGGGCTTCCCTTTGGGCCTCAGCGCCAAATCGGGCAGCGGGGCCGGGTCGGGCCCGAGGCGGACGAGTAGCGAGGAGCTGCGGGACGCCACCTCCTTGCTGGCGGCGGGCGAGGGCGGCTTGCTGGACGAGGTGGAGCCGCTGCGGCCCGAGGAACTGGAGCGCCTGTCAGGCTGGGAGGAGGAGGAGGAGAGCTGGTGAGCGCGGGGCTCCGGGCCGGGGCTGGGCGGGGACGGGGGTCCCCCGGTAAGACACCTCGCTTTGTGTAGCGGGGTCCGCTCTCTGACTCGTGGTTTTCTTGCTTTGGCAGCGGTAAGGTCAGCGAGAGTTGGGGGTTCGAGGCTTGCGAGAGGAACAGGGTTTGTAGCTAGTTCTCCTCTGGGTTGGGGGACCCTCTGGTCGTTGGGCCTCGTTGGGATCTGGGGACTGGCACAGCCTAGGAAGGGCTGCTCGCCGTGGGAGGAGTCGGAGGTGGGAAACTGCTCTGTAGGAAGGGATCTTGCTTTGTGTGAAATCCTGGCTTTAGGATGCTGGCCTGGGTATTTTGGGTGTCGGGGAGGGGTTCTGCTTGATGAGGTGTCACCGGTGCGGGGAGCAGACCAGGGTAATCGAAGTCCGCGCAGTGGTCAGCGTTTTGGACCAGTGGGAGTTGGGTACATTTCTGGCGGCGATGGGGAGACCGTGTGAATCAGCACTCCCCCTTGGGTAGTGGGGTGAAGCTTGCTTTGTGTGAAGAGGGCAGAGGATGGTGCCGCTTTGTGTAAGAGTCAACGGTGGAACAAGAGCCCTGACTCTCATTTTTTAAACAAAAATTAAGTTTGGCGTTTTCCTGAGCTGTGAAGTGACAGTTTTCCATCTTTTATTTCCATGTCATGCTAGAGGCAGAGAAAAAGAGCCCTGTTTAAAAATGTGAACCGAACTGCATTGTCACAAGCTACTTGATAAAATTGTGACCCACGGCATAATATCACTTCCATATATAGAGAGGACATGAGAGGCAGTTTGCTTCGTGTTTTATGGCAATTGCATAAAAATATCTATGGGAAATTCTTAATTTGTCTTTTTTTTTTTAAGTTTTCATCTTTTAGCTAAAGTATCTCTCTGTTCTTTGTTGAAATTGAAACTTCTAACTTAGTGAAATTGAAATCCTTCATAGACTCTGGTTTTGCAGGGCTGCAACTTTACTGAATGTCCTGATATAGTTGAGAGCTTTGACTGGATTCAGGCCCTGGCTCTGCTACTCACAGCTGTACGACCTTGGGCAAGTTACTCTGAGCCTCACTTTCTTCCTCTTATTTGATGAAGAAAATAATAGTTCTTTATTCTATAGCGTTGTGAAGATCATGTGAGATAATCCGTGTATCCTTTTAGCAAGGGTCTGGTATATAAGCTCTTTGAGACACTAGCTGCTATTACTGTTAAGCCAAGTTGTTAATATCAAGAGATATTTAGTGAGTGCTTCCAGGATCTTGTGGGAGATTCTTAAATTTGATCCCTGTTCATTAAGGCAGTTACAGTCTTGTTGGGATAGGGTTGCGAAGAGTCAGACCCGACTTGGCGACTGAACAACAAAATAAGAAATAGGTTGGGAAATACATAGTGAATTGCTTAAAAGATTGATAGGGACCGAAAGTACGGAGAGTGCTGAGAAATTGGGAAGAAAATAATAGTCTAAGGTAGTTGGGAAAACTTTGAGGAGAGGTGGAGCCTGAGGACTGAGGGGCATTTTATGCTGTGACAATTGCTAGAGCAGAGTCAGAGATATTTGTAACTCTCGATTAGAAAGGTTTGAAATACAGAGATACTCTTGAATATATGATGTCAAGCCTTTATTTTACTGCCAAGTGATACCAAATATAATTAGAACTGACTGTGGTAGTGACAGTTTTCATATTAGTGTGAAGTCATGTCCTCACAAAGGAATCCTAGGTATGTATACACTTTAAAAGAAGTGAGAATCATCTAAATACCATCACATGCCTCTTCCAACTGATGATGATAATGATGCTCTTAATAATAACGAGGATTAGCTGCACTCATCCCCCATTTTAGATTATATATTCTTAGAACACATTAACTCCACTTGGAGAGGCTGATTAAGTCTTTTGCTGCTTTGGTTAAGTGAAGCAAGTCTTTTAAAATAGTATGCCAGAAGTTTCTTTTGGCCAGTTGGTTCCTGGTTACATGTCTTTATATTATAGATGTCCTACTCTTTTTCTGAAAAGACTTGTGTGAATTAAAAGTTTGAAAATCATGTTTAAAATGTTTTTGGAGTATGTGTATGAAGTATTAAGTTACAAAGGGTGGTGGGTGTTAGTAGCAGTAAGAGGAAGATTTTTAAATCAGTTTTTCTTAGCAAACTAAAAATCTACTTTCTGTAACATACACATTTCTTTCTTTTTCATTTAGGGAAATGTTTTTTTCCCAAATGTATACCACAAAATGCCACTCCTGAAGGTGTTAGTAGATATTGTATGAAAAAATAATTGTTGGTCTGAGATCAGATATATCTGGGGAAAAGGTTCAACAACAACAAAAAAGTTTTATTTTATGCTGAACTTTTTTGATATGCTAGTATGTGTTGAATATAGTAGATCTCTAAGTGGTGTGGTTTGTCTCCTAAACTCATTTGAGCTCCCAAGGAATTAGTTTCTGTAGAACACACTTAGTAACCAGTATTGTACTTAGTGGAGACAGAACTGGCAAACCACTCAGGTATTCTTGACTGGAGAATCCCATGGACAGAGGAGCCTGGTGGGCTGCAGTCCATGGAGTTGCAAAGAGTTGGGCATGACTGAGTCACACACACACACACACACACACACACACACTGTACTTTTAGCAGTGACTTTCACTTATTTTTTTTTAGACTCATCTTCATGATAAGTACATTTTATACCATAGTTTAGTACACACATGTATGTGAATAATTGAAACAGTTTCACAAAACTATACTTAGTATGTATATTAAAGTGCTAAGATTTTCTGTTTCTTTAGGGTAAAAATGCTGGTTACAATTCACTAAGCTGATTTGGTGACCCGTTAATGGTAATTATTAGTTTGAAAAATGCTCTTATAGAACAACTCAGAAAAATCTAGAGAAGGAAACGTACATTATTGTGTATCCCAGTGTGTCACTCGATGCCAGGCAATGTATGAACAATTTTACACTTAATTGCATTTAAGTTTTTATCCATTTATGAGGTAGGTATCATTTTCCAGGTAAGGCAACTTAATCACTCTCTAAGCATCAAATAGCAGACAGTAAATGATGGAGTCAGGATTTGAATCCAGGTCTTTATGACATCATAGCTTATATTGTTCCCACTTTATTTTGCTTTCTCCAAGTATAATTCCTTTTCCACCTGAATAGCCCCTTACAGTATTTGAATACTACCATCATAACCCTACTGACTCCTCCCTACCACACACTGAGCACTCTAATCTCCAGAGTAAAACAACCTCAGTTTGTTTCCTTCTTGTTATTTAGCTCCTAAGTCGTGTCCGACTCTTGCAATCCCATGGACTATAGCCCACCAGTCTTCTCTGTCCATGGGATTCTCTAGGCAAAAATACTGGAGTGGGTTGCCATTTCCTTCTGCAGGGGATCTTTCTGACCCAGAGAGCAAAGCTGCTTCTCCTGCCTAGCAGGTGGATTCTTTACTACTGAGCCACCTAGGAAGCCCTTTAATCATTCATAACTTAATGTAATTCTCTGATCTTTCAGCCATGGTCATTTTTAATAAATTGTAGTTGTTCCTTGTCATTAAATGTGTTATCCAGAACTGAACTTGGAATTTTAGATGATATTTGACCAGCGTGTGGTGGATATATTTTACATGAGCTAAATGCTGTTATTTTGAACCAAGTATTTCATTAACAGTTTTGACTTCTGTTACTTATGCCTAATATGAGCCAGTAGTTTCAGTTACACTCTGTATTTTTATACATAGGTTGTTAAACCAAGTCTTCCTAACTCTGGCTTTCTGTAATGATTTTTTTTAGCTTAGGTATTAAGTTTTTGTATTTTGTTAGTCTTGATTTAGGCTTTTTTTTTTTTTTTAAGTCCTCGGATAGAGGACGTATCAGATATTAAACTGATAAGAACAGATACTACACTTGATCTTAGCCAAAAGGCCGAGAAGCGATCGATTTAGGCATTTAATATTACCTATTTCTTGCAATTTTTTTGGGTCATTTTCATGGCTTCCCTGGTGGCTCAGACGGTAAAGTGTCTGCCTGCAATGTGGGAGATCCGGGTTCCATCCCTGGATGGGGAGGATTCCCTGGAGAAGGAAATGGCAACCCACTCCAGTACCCTTGCCTGGAAAATCCCATGGACAGAGGAGCCTAGTATGCTACAGTCCATGGGGTCTCAAAGAGTCGGACAGGACTGAGCGACTTCACTCACTCACTCACTGATATTTCATAGGAATACTTAATGGGTCTTCATTCAGGTTGTTGATGAAAATATTAAAATTATAGAATAAAGAGCTCTGAAGATGCAGCTCGACTAGACTTCCTCCAGATTAACATCATTAGTCAACATACATTGTGGTTATTCAATAACTGTTAGTACTACTTCTTCTTATCAAGCCTATATGCCGTTTTGCCTGTATGGATATTATGAAAGATTTTGCCAAATGTCTTGCTGTAATTAAGCTATATGGTGCCTACAGAGTTCTTACCTACAGTTAAGTAAACTTATCAGAATAGAAATTGCAGTTATTTGGTTTCACTTGTTCATGATGAATCTTCTGGCTTTTACCTTTTCTAACTTTACATTTTGTTTAACATAATTTTGAATTTTGCAAGGAATCAATCTGTCTGGAATTTCTAGACATTGCTTCCTTTTCGCTTTAGAAATTCTAGTATTTCCTCTTATTCAGGCTTTTGACCCTTCCATAATATTTTGGATCAACAGCAGTAATTTGGTGATACAATTTCAGTTATTTTCCATTATTTAGAAGAGTAGAGCTAACCTTGTTTCAAGCTGCCTTTCAGCTTACTATCACCTTGACTCAATTTGGACTTCAGTTTCCCTCAATGTAGCCTCCCAACAATTCCAAGTTTGTAGTTCAGTACTGTCAGCTGCATACACATTGCTTCTGTGCAGCAGATCCCCAGAACCTCCCATCCTGCATGACTAAAACTTTACACTCACAGAGCAGCAACTCCTTACCCGTACTCCCAACCCCTGGCAGGTACTGTTCTATGTACTTTATTTCTGTGAGTTTAGCTACAGTAGATGCCTATAAGTGGAATCACGAAGAATTTGTCCCTTTGTGACAAGCTTATTTCACTTAGCATAATTTTCTTAAGGTTTATCCATGTTGTAGCATATGATAGGGCTTCCTTCTGTTTTTAAGGCTGAATAATAGTCCATTCTATGTATATAACACACCTTCTTTATCCATTCATCTTTTGGTGGATGCTTGCATTGCTTCCATTTCTTGGCTGTTGTGAAAAATGCTGCTATGAATGTGGGCCTACAAATAATCTGTGCAAGTCCTTGCTTTCACTTCTTGTGGATTCATAACCAGAAGTGGAATTTTTTGATCAAATGGTAAATCTAAGTTTAATTTTTTGAGGAGCCACTGTATTGTTTTCTACAGCAGCTAAGCCATTCTGCATTCCAACCAGCATTACACAAAGGTTCCAGTTTTTCCACATTCTTACCAATACTTACTCCGATTCATTCTGAGTTTTTAAATTTTTAAATTATTTTTGGCTGTGCTGGGTCTTCATTGCTGCATGTGGGCTTTCTTGAGTTGTGGTGTGTGGGCTGCTCATTGAGGTGATCTCTCTTGTTGCAGACCACGAGCTCTATGGTGTGTAGGCTTCGGTAGTTGCAACCCTTAGGCTCAGTAGTTGCTATTCAACTTAGTTGCCCAACAGTATGTGGGATCTTTGTGGACCAGGGATTGAACCAATGTCCTCTACATTGCAAGGTGAATTCTTAACCGCTGGACCACTAGGGGAGCCTTCATTCTGTTTTTATATGGTTTTTATATGGTGTGAGCTAGGGGTCCGACAATTCATTTTGCATGTGGACATCCAGTTGTCTCTGTACCATTTGTTGAGAAGACTTTTCTGTTCCCATTAAATTGTCACCACATCTTTGTCAAAATTCAGTTGCTTATAAATGTATGGGCTTATTTCTGGACTCTCCATTCTATTCTGTTAATCTATCTTTGACTATCTTTATTCCAGTACTACACAGCCATAATTACTATAGATTTGAAATTGGAAAGTGTGAGTCCTCTGTTTTGTTTATTTCAAGATTGTTTTGGCTCTTCAGAGACTGTTGTATTTCCATATGATTTTTAGGATCAACTTGTAAATCTCAGAAAAAAAAAACCCTGGAATTTTGATAGGGATTATGTTAAATCTGTAGGTAAATTTGGGATTTTAACTATTGAGGTCTTAACAATATTGATTTTTAATTTTTTTCAACTTTAAAAATTTTCAGTGTAGAAGAGTTATATTCCTTTTGTTAATTTTATTTTAGTCATTTTATTTTTTGATGTCACTGTAAATGGAATTGTTTTTCTTAATTTCATTTTTGAACTCTTCATTACTGCTGTATAGAAATACAGTTGATTTCTGTGTATTGATGTCATTGTCTCTTGCAGTCTTACTGAGCTTGTTTATTAGCTGTGATAGTTTTTTGGTGTGAATCCATAGGATATTTTATATATAAAATTATGTCATCTGCTGATAGATAATTTTACTTCTTTTTTCCCAGGCTGGATGCCTTTTATTTCATCTTCCTGCCTAAATGCCCTGAAACTAGAACACCCAGTATCATGTTGGGTACAAGCAGTGAAAGAAGACATCCATCAGTGTGATTTTCATTGTTCTTTTATTTTTAATAATTGCTAACAATTATTTATTGCATTAACACATGATGGATACTATACTAAGCACTTTATATGCAGTAATTCATCTTTTTAATAACCCAGTATGGTCATTCTATTATTAATCCCCATTTTAAAGGTGAGGCAATTAAAGCTTAGATTAAATAACTTGCTTATAGTCACTCAAATATATGGACAAACTAGGATTGGAACACAGATACTCTGACTATATTTAAACATTTTCAACCGTTGTGTGTGTGCATGCTTAGTCATGTCCAACTCTTTGCGTCCCCATGGACTGTAGTCTGCCAGGCTCCTCTGTCCATGAAATTTTCTAGGCAAGAATACTGGAGTGGTTTTCCATTTCCTCCTCCAGGGGATCTTCCTGACCCAGGGATCGAACCCACAGCTCTTGTGTTTCCTGCTTGGCAGGCTGATTCTTTACCACTGTGCCCCTGGGAAGCCTTTACCTAATTCTTGTTATTCTTAATAGATTTGTACTGTTATTCACCTTTAGCTCTATATTCCACCTAATTCGTTTGATCATTTATCTTTTAACAACCTGAGCCCTAGGTACATTTTTTATTTATCTGATGACCTCATTTGGTACTCATTATTCTTGTGCCGAAGTGGCCTTTAGAGCCCCAGGAGTCAGACTGTAGTCCCACCCTTGTCAACTGCATGACCTTGTCAACCACTTACTCTCTGTGCTTGAGACTGTTCATTGTTTGTAGAGTTAATTATTATACCAGCCATATAGAATTAAATATCTGTAAAGCATTTACAAGTTCTTGGTACAAACTAAAAATATAAGTGTTAGCTTTGTCATCATCATCACCATTTTATTTTAATTCAACTCTGGCCTGTCTTTGCAGTGAACTTGAAAAATTTAAACATGTACAAAAGTAGAATGAACAATGAAACAAACCTTTCAGTTCAGTTCAGTTCAGTCGCTCAGTCGTGTCCCACTCTTTGTGACCTCATGAACTGCAGCATGCCAGGCCTCCCTGCCCATCACCAACTCCCAGAGTTCACTCAGACTCTCACATCCATCAAGTCAGTGATGGCATCCAGCCATCTCATCCTCTGTCGTCCCCTTCTCCTGCCCCTGATCCCTCCCAGCATCAGAGTCTTTTCCAATGAGTCAACTGTTCGCATGAGGTGGCCAAAGTCCTGGAGTTTCAGCTTTAGCATCATTCCTTCCAAAGAACACCCAGGGCTGATCTCCTTTAGAATGGACTGGTTGGATCTCCTTGGCATATTGAAAAGCAAAGGCGTCGTATCATTTAATTACTAAATATTATAGTAGAAGATATGGACTCTTTTTAAACCTAACTACAATACCAGTTTCCTGTCTTTAATATCATCAAATGTGCTCTGAATGTTTTTAGACCATCACTATTACATCTTTTCTTTGTATGGAATTTGTATTAGGTAAATAACATCATTCATATTTTTCTTTGGCCTATTGGCCTATAGTCAGCTCCTGTAATATCATCATTAGTTTTATAATTAGTTAACATTTTTAATTAAATTTAGTTTTAGTGTCTCTCTGCTTTCATTTCTTAGTTGTTCCTTTGCAGGTGGAATCTTCCTGGACCAGGGATTGAACCCGTGTCCTGTGCATTGGCAAGTGGATTCTCATCCACTGTGCCACCAGCGAGGTCCCCTTAAAAGTTTTTGAGATTGGAAATCTAAATTGTTCCTCATATCCTGTTAAATTTGCTTTACTTTAAATCAGTTTTAAGTTTATGAAGGCACTTTCACTCAGACTGCTCGTCAATAAATTTTATTGATAAACTTTCCCCAGCTCAGCGATCGATAGGTATGTAGTTTTTACTTTATTTTTTTTCTCATAGCCCTTCACTTTTGAGAATGGACTTTATTACCTGACGATTTTGTTTTATGTATGCTTTTTGTAGGAAACTGTCGGTAGAATTTGTAATTTAATATGATGAGCCCAGGTTTATAAAGCAATTTAATTTGTATACTTGCCACCACTTATGATTTGGCAGTGGCTCACTGATTAAAATCTTAAAGTTTTATCTTCTGGATTCTTCTGTACCAAGGAGATGTTATTTTAAAGTAACATGGTTTGTGTGTGTTTTAATTGAATCAGAAGTTATACATCAGATGACCATTTTATTCCCTTCTTAACTCTGGTTTCCCAGTGATTCTAACATGACTTTATATTTTCTTTTTTCTTCAATGAACAAATTCTTAGAGCCTGTATGTGTGAGCAGCCCAATGTTAGAACAGTTCGGGACATAGTAATGCGTTTTCTTGCTTTCTTAAAAAATTGAATTTGACCAAGAAAGGCCACGTGATTGGTAAAATACATTATAGTCATTATTGTTTGAGCATGTTCTTTATACCAAGGCATTTTATGCATGTTAAATCATTTAATCTGTTTTGAATTGTAATTGTATTTATTATCCCCATTTTTTTTTTTCAATTAGGGTAAAATATACAAAACAAAAACTTCACCATTTTAGTCACTTCTAAGTGTATAGTTCAGTGGCATATTAAACATTTATGTTGTTGTGAGGTCATCTCCACTATCCTTCTCTAGAACTTTATCTTTACAAATTGAAATTCTGTATAAACAGTAACTCCCCATTCCCCTATTCACCCTGCCTCCAGCCCCTCACCACCACCACCATTCTACAGTCTGTCTATGAGTTTGACTACTCTAGGTACCACATGGAAGTGGAATCATGTAGAATTTATCTTTTAGTGTCTGGTTTATTTCATTTATTGTTGTGTCTTCAAAGTTTATCTTGATCGTATTGATAAGAAGGTGTCATGTTATCTTGTCATCTTACAAGTAAGGAAATTAAACTTGATGTCACACAGCTAATATAGTTCATTGAAATTTTTACCAAGCCTTAAAACCGTGCCTGGTAAATAACATTTTATCTTGATTTGTTTAACCTGTAGATAGATTGATTTTTTAAGGTTTATTCTGTATAACTCTGGAGATCATCACTAGGACAGTAGGTATACACTGTTGTTGCTCAGTCGTGTCCGACTCTCTGCGAACCCATGGATTGTGGCACGCCAGGCTTCCCTGTCCTTCACCATCTTCCAGAGTTTGCTCAAACTCATGTCTGTTGAGTCAGTGATGCCATCCAACTCTCTCATCCCCTGTCATCCCCTTTTCCTCCTGCCTTCAGTCTTTCCCAGCATCAGGGTCTTTTTCAATGAGTTGACTCTTTACACTGGGTGGCCAAGGTATATATTAGAGGTAAGCAAATATTTAATTAATAGAAGGAAAATGTTCTAGTAGAGCTGTTCCTAGACAGTATGAACTGCCTTTAAAAAGTGTTGTGAGTAACTTTTAGCAGTAAGAGTTAATTGTCCTGTGGCAAGGGATGTTAGAAAGAGGTAAAAGTTGAATTTGATTACTTCTAAGTGTTCTTTTAAATTCTGTTTCCGTGATTAAAATATTGTAGTCTTTTGGGAACATAAGATACCTTCAAGACAAAGTGCTAAGCTTAAATGTGGGAGAGATCTTTAAGCATCATGGAGTTTTTATAAATCTGTGGCACATTTCTTTGAATATCCTTAGTAATGGCAAATTCTTTTCCTGTTGAGGGTAGGTTTGAGTTTTGAAAACTGTCTAAAGTCATTATTATGCCTAGTGAATAAAAATGGGTTAGGAAGATATTTGAAGCTCTCAGCAGTGTAAGTCCAGTTCACCTTTTTCCTAGATTTACTTGCTGTTAGGAAATTTCATGAACATTCAGGCGTATTACCTTTTAATGTTTGTTCTGTATAGAGTATCTTCTTTTTCTCTCTGAAATTCTAAATTTCCCACTTGGTTTACTTCCTCTTCAATGTTACCTACTACTGTTTATGTTTCTTTTTAGAGCACGTGTAACATCACAACCTCCTCTTTGGTCTGTCTTGTCTAGATTGTGAGTATTTTAAGCAGAGGGAACAGTATCATATTCATCTTTGTGTATCCAAAACAGGCTTTCAGAATCTTGTGAGTTCAGCTATATTAAATTGAATCAATCTGATTGTCAATGATAAATTGAAACTAGGTGAAGCTGGAAATAATGAGACCAAATTTTTTGCATGACTTGCATGACCCCAATACCAGTTAACAGTAAGGAATTGCACATGTAGTCTGCATAATGGCAATATTGAAACTGTACTCTCCCATGAATTAATTAAAATACTGTCAAGATACAGTGTCTTATATCAAAAATCAGTTTCAAAATTATCTCTTTGGTAGGATAAAAGATATACTTTGTTTTATACTTCTTTGTATATTTTATGATTTCTCAGTTTTCTGTTACGAACACAAGTTGCTTTTATAATTAAAAAATCCTAGTGATAAATCCTACTAATTGAAGTCAGTTTCATTAGTCTGTGGTCACATAGAGTAGGGATCATAATACAAAGTGATGGATATTTAGGTCACTTCCATGTCTCGGCTGTTGTGAATTGTGCTGCGGTGAACATTGGGGTGCGTGTGTCTTTTCAAATTATGGTTTCTCTGAATATATGCCCATAGTATACCCATAGTGGGATTGCTGAATCATGTGGCAGTTCTGTATGCAGTTTTTTTAAGGAACCTCCATACTGTTTTCCATAATGTTGTACCAATTTACATTCCCACCCACAGTGTAGGAAGGTTCCCTTTTCTCCACACCCTCCCCAGCATTTATTGTTGGTAGATCTTTTGATGATGACCATTCTGACTGGTGTGAGGTGATACCTCATAGTAGTTTTGATTCACATACCTCTAATAATTAGTGATATTGAGCATCTTTTTGTGTGCTTTTTGACCATCTGTATGTCTTCTTTGGAGAAGTGTCTGTTTAATCTTCTGCTCTTCCCGCCGCCCCCAACTCATTTTTTTGATTGAGTTGTTTGGTTTTTGTTTGTTTGTTTGTTTGTTTTATTGAGGTACATAAGTTGTTTGTATCTTTAGAGGTTAATCCCTTCTTGGTTACTTCATTTGCAGATATTTTCTCCTTTTCTGTGGGTTGTCTTTTTGTTTATGATCTTCTTTGCTGTGCAAAAGCTTTTAAGTTTAATTAGCTCCCATTCGTTTATTTTTATTTTCATTAGGAGGTGGATCAAAAAGATACTACTGTGGTCAGTAGTCTGTTTTTGTTGGGGGGAGGGATCCAAACAGCTTAATTTTCCAAGGATACCAGATAAAGAATTCTAAAGCTTGGAGTTCACATTGTGAGCCTTCTGGGTCACTGATGTTGCTTGTTCTCCTCAGTCTCATTTTTGGGACTACTTTGCATGCAGATTCCTGTGCCAGACTTCCTGAAGTACCTGGCTGGTGCTGATGCCCAGATAGCCCCAAAAGACTCCTTTTCTCCCAGATCCCTGCCTTCTTGCCTTCTGTTGGGAGCATATCTATATATCAGTAAATTCTTTTAATTTTGACATGATTAAAAAAATACTTTGGATAGTAAATAGCATTAAATAATGTATTAATGTAAATGCATTGAGTTATATTAATAATAATGTACTCCTCTTCATAATGGTCTTCCCAGATGGCTCAGTGGTAAATAGTCCTGCCAATGCAGGAGACGTGGATTCGATCCCTGGGTTGGGAAGATCCCCTAGAGAAGAAAATGGCGACCCACTCCAGTATTCTTGCCTGGAAAATCCCATGGATAGAGGAGCCTTGTGTGCTACGTCCATGGGGGTCACAAAAGAGTCAAGTACCATTTAGCAATTAAACAATAAAATAACAAATTCATTATAATAATGACTTGTGCTAGCCAAGGCACTCTGCATGTTGACTCCTGTTATAATAGTTTAGTAATAAAAGTGAACTTGTAAAAACATTTAGGTTTTAAGTCTTTCAGTAATACAAGTTCTTATTTTGCATGTTCTGTTTACTCAAAAATCACATCCTCTGTGATCTTTCATTTGGGAACCTAATGGAGGATGTGGACACCTTTAGGAACAAACTAGATTATTTAAGAGGAAGACACAAAATGCAAAATATACAGTTTGCTTTAATCTTGGAAAAGGTTCAAATTCTGGAGTAAAATTGCAATTTCTTGACAATATTAAAGAACTATAGGGAGGAAAATAAAAAGTGATTATATCTTCTTGAAATCTGAAAAATAATAGATAAGCAAGATAATGCAGTACCGTGAAGTTTATGGAAATACTTAGAAATAGAGAAATAGTGTTTAGTTAAAATTTGGAGGTTTAGAATTCATGAGGATGAATCAAACCATATCCCACTTCTAACAATTTACTAGAAGGAGATTCCTCCCACGCACAACCCTCCACTACTCCATTCAGGAACTTCTGCTCATCTGTCTGTGAGAGAGTCAGAAAGCACCCAACCGTGTGTGGCTGTTAAGGGTTGTTTTGTTTGAAAAGTATGAAGAAGCAGCAAGGAGTGAGCCAGGCTAAGTCCACAAATAACCTGTGAGTCTGATAAACATGAGGAATGGAAACATGAGGAATGGAATTTAATAGATGCTATCAAGTTAGTGAGGAGGTTTTAAGTATATGCATTTCGTGCCTAATTAGTGCTGTATTTTATAATTATAGAGATTATATTGTATGTCTTTATTAATAACTAGTAGATATAGAAGGAGTAAATTAATAGTTTTAGGATGTGACTATCTTTTGAGTGAACCTGCTAATTTCCCCCCTAGGAGGAAGATAATGGGTTTTTCATTGACTTGTCATAGTGAAACTCTTGTTTACCATTGGTTATTTTTCACTCGGGCTGATCTGGAGAGGATTGAAAAAACAAAATCCTCCCAAAAAAGATGAATCCTAGAAACCTGAATCTGGAGGTTTGGAACTTGATGAGTAGGTGCTGTAGGTTTCGATGGTAGTACTGCCTATGACTGAGAGAGCTAACAAGTACTGTGTTGGGTACAATCATTCAGTTTTGTCTTAATTTATCTTTGGATTCCTGTTTAGCACCATGCCTGGCCAGTGGTAGCTACCATATAAACGTTTGTTTAAATGACTGACTGTGGCTTTACACTAAGCCTTCAAGTGCTTGGAGTTTAACTTGGAAACATTATGAGAACAGAATTTGATTCTCTGTAAAACCAGCAGTGAGAGTTCTTAAAAGAAAAATTTATATGGACTTGAATGTGAGGAAGTGAAAAGTGAAAATCACTCAGTTCTGTCCAACTCTTTGTGACCCCATGAACTATATATAGTCCAGGGAATTCTCCATGCCAGAATACTGGAGTGGGATCTTCCCAACCCAGGGATCGATGCCAAGTCTCCCGCATTGCAGGCAGATTCTTTACCAGCTTCCAACAATGGGTACAGATAGATCAATGGGTATTTCTTTCTGAATCAAAAAGTACAGGGAAAAGAATGAGTGCCTCATCTGAGTAGGATGAAGCAAAGCCTGTGAAGTTTGTTAGGGAACAAGTAAGAAAGTTGGCTTAAAACTCAACATTCAGAAAACTAAGATCATGGCATCCAGTCCTGTCACTTCATGGCGGATAGATGGGGAAACAATGGAAACAGAGAGAGACTATTTTTGGGGGCTCCAAAAATCACTGCAGATGGTGACTGCAGCTATGAAATTAAAAGACGCTTGCTTCTTGGAAGAAAAGCTGTGACCAACCTAGACAACATATTAAAAAGCAGAGACATTACTTTACCAACAAAGCTCTGTCTAGTCAAAGGTATGGTTTTTCCAGTAGTCATGTATGGATGTGAGAGTTGGACTATAAAGAAAGTTGAGTGCCGAAGAATTGATGCTTTTGAACTGTGATGTTGGAGAAGACTCTTGAGAGTCCCTTGGACTGCAAGGAGATCCAACCAGTCAATCCTGAAGGACATCAGTCCTGAATATTCATTGGAAGGACTGATGCTGAAGCTGAAACTCCAATACTTTGGCCACCTGATACGAAGAACCGACTCATTGGAAAAGACCCTGATGCTGGGAAAGATTGAGGGCAGGAGGAGAAGGGGATGAGGATGAGATAGTTGGATGGCATCACTGACACGATGGACATGAGTTTGAGTAGGCTCCAGGAGTTGGTGATGGACAGGGAAGCCTGGCATGCTGCAGTCCATGGGATCACAAAGAGTCAGACACGACTGAGAGACTGAACTGAACTGAAGAAAGTTGAATCATTGGATTGGAGACCATACTGTGGATGATCTCTGAAATCTAGGAGGAGGTTTTTGAGTGTTGGAATATCCTTAACAAAATGGTATTTTGAAAAGAATAATGTGGCAGTGGTATGTGGGTGGGAACAGGAGATGTAGGTATCTTTGTGTGCTAGAAAACCAAGTCTGATCTTTACCCACCTCTTGGGTCCAGAAACACATAGCAAAACTGGAATCCAAATCAAAGTACTGAGCCGTGATGATGGTCTTTCCATTTCATCCCAACCACTTACAATTGATTGCAAAAAAAAACAGTCATACCAAGCTAAATGATTCAAGATCAGATTTGTTTCATTCCTCTTATAAAATGTTTGTGTGCTTAGTTGCTCAGTCGTGTTCGACTCTTTCCAACCCCATGGACTGTGGCCTGCCAGACTCCTCTGTCCATGGGGATTCTCCAAGCATGAATACTGAAGTGGGTTGCCATGCCCCCCTCCCGAGGATCTTCCCAACCCAGGGATCAAATTCAGGTCTCCTGCATTGCAGGCAGATTCTTTACTGTCTGAACCACCAGGGAAGCCCTATAAAAGTAATATCAAAATGATATTTTTAAGCAGTGTAGATATTTTATATCTACATAGCTTATAAGAAAGTTAATTTACATTGCTTAAAAATAGCATTTTGATCTTACTGTCTTATATGAGAGAATTGATACTTTGGGCCACATACTTCTTTGTTGTGAGGGCTGTCCTGTGTATTCTATGATGTCTAGCAACACCCCTGGCCAGGCAGAAATGTCATATGTTGCCAGATGTTTCCTGGTGGCAAAATCACCCCAAGTATTACACTAAAGCATACTTACATTGTCTACTTAATCAGAAATATTTAGTGCTGTATTGCAGGAAGAAGTATCTGATTTAGTAACTTTGCTTCATACACATTTCTAAGTCATAAAATAGTAATATTCTGAACATTAGGAAAAACTACTGTGTGCCAGGCAGTTATCTTTGGGAATAAGAGTGGGCCATAATAGATGACACGAATATTTCTGGCCCTGAGATGCTTGGAGTTGTATATGACAGAGAGTTAAATATATATAACTTTTATGTATATATACAACTGCAGGCTTGAACAGTAGAGGACTAGATTGGGTTTTCTCTCCAGGACATTGTTAAATACTTTCCCCCAAACCCCCTAAAATGTATTTTATGCATTCTAACCATCTCGGTATACAGTACACTTTAATGATAAGGAACCCTCACATACTCATTCCTATCTTTCTGTATCTATCTTTTCAAAAGAAAAAGAAAAGAGAATGTCTGGACTGGCCTTAATACTAACTTTAGTTCTAAAAGCAGAGTATAATGTATTACTTACTCTTACTGCTCTGTCATGTAACATAAAGATATTAGCACTGTAATTACCTAATGTTTTAGGCTAGCGTATTGTTGTGGTTAAATTCTTATATTTGAATATATGTTTATCTTAATATATGTATTTTGATTTCTTCTATTCCTATTTGATTCGTGTTTTCACAAAGTGGACAAAATATTCTAATTTTACAATAATTCAAAAATCTAATTTTAGAACCTGTAGGAATACTGCAAATAGGAGATTCTCTGAGAAGACAGTTTGGTGTTTATTGTGTTGATAAATCTTTGTTACCAGTGTTTAGTAAATTCTTACTTGCTGCTTTCACATCTTTTCTCAGATATTTTTGCAGAAACCTTTCCAACACTAAGAAAAATATATATTAATTTTAAAAACCTAAGCTTAGTTGACAAACCATTAAAAGTCAGTATACATTATTATTGGGCTTCCCTGGTGGCTTAGATGGTAAAGAAGCTGCCTGCAATGCAGGAGACATAGGTTCAATCCCTGGGTTGGGAAGATCCCCTGGAGAAGGGAATGGCAACCCACTCCAGTATTCTTGCCTGGAGAATCCCATGGACAGAGGAGCCTGGTGGGCTACAGTCCGTGGCGTTGCAAAGAGTTGGACATGACTGAGCAACTGACACACACACACATACATTATTATTATTTAGGACTTGAAGAACATATCGTTTGCTAAAAGTTAACTTCTTAGCTGTAAGAACCATGGTTTCTTAAACAGCTGAAGTCTTGTTTAAGGCATTTCACAGATAAAATTAGCTGTTGACAAGCAAAATACTCTCAAGAGAATCAATATGAACCACACACACATTTCATGAAATATATAGATGTGATACATGCTTTTGCTATAATTTGCAGCATCTCATATAGTTTGAGACTTCAGTCTTCCTGATGTTTTTTCTCAAAAAGAAACAACTCATTTTCTGATTGCTACACTCCCAGTTGATCTCACTGTTACTATTGTTTTCCAGCAGTACATGATTATGCCTCAACACTAGATGTTTGCCTTTTTAAAGAAGTAATTTCTAGCCTCAGTTTTGTGGCATCCCAAGGAATATCAAAATTGTTTTTATTTTCTTAAAATTAAAAAACCCACACCATACCAAAATGAGAATCAAGAGACTCATGAAATGAAAATGGAAGCATAGCATGTCACTGTCCAGAAGTTTGAGATTTACTACTTTAAAACTTTTCTTCAGTCTCTTCTACTTGCTCTGCCATTTTTTGGTTCAGCATGTTGTGTTTTGCTGACATACTAGCAATTTATATCTGTATTCTACCCTGCAGCTGATGTCATTTGGGGGCTTGTAAACTGTTCTAAGACTTTATTAATGAATTTGCCTTGCAAATAATTACCACTGTTATTTACTAAAATTTAAAAAGACTTACATTGCATGTAAACTGAAGATACTTTTCTTCAATTGCATAATTACAAATAAACTAAAGATAATTTCTTCAGTTGCATTGTGATTTTTTTCCTTGTAATAGTAGGATCAATTACAGCTTTATATTTTGTGGTTCATAGGGCTTAGAAGAAAGCAGGGAACAGCAGAAGGCCATTAGGATGATTATTATATTGACGTCTTAACAAGTATCTTTTGCATTTTTTAAAGTAATGGTATTAGTTGGAAAAATATGATAGTTAAGAGCAATTGTTCTCAAGCAATCGTGATTTTGCCACTTAACAGCTATGTCACCTTGGGCAAGTCGTTTATCTCACTATGCTTCAGTGACCTCATTTATAAAACAGGGATTATAATAGTACCTGTCTCATAAGAGCTGTGCTTTCGGGGTGGCTTGGTGGTAAAGAATTCACCTGCCATTGCAGGATATGTGAATTCAGTCCCTGGGTTGGGAAGATCCCCTGAAGAAGGAAATGGCAACCCACTTCAGTATTCTTGCCTGGGAAATCCCTTGGACAGAGGAGCCTAGCGGGCTACAGTCCATGTGGTTGCAAAAGAGTCAGACATCACTAAGCAACACAATCCTAATAGTTTATTAAATTATATTTAGATGCGGTAGGACAAAAAATCTTGGGCTTCCCACATGGCACAGTGGTAAAGAATATACCTGCCAATGCAGGAGACACAAAAGATGCAGGTTCGATCCCTGGGTCAGGATGGCCTCCTGGAATAGGAAATGGTAGCCTGCTCCAGTATGTCTTGCCTGGGAAATTCCATGGACAAAGTAGCCTGGCGGGCTACAGTCCATGGGGTCGAAAAGAGTTGGACACGACTGCGCAACTAACACTTTATTCAGGATCAAATACTTAACAGTCTGGAAATGTCATTACTATTGCAGGGAATATATATTGAGCTTTGTGAAGACAGAGGCTCCAATCTTTTGCTTGGAGTATGCCTTACTCAGTAAATAGAGAGGATGATTTTGAGGTATTCAAATCTGATTTTCCTTAGCTTGTAAAAGTTTTCATACCAATCTGCAGAAGTTTTTCAATAATAATTTTAATATAGCTTTTATTTTTACTTTAAGTTAAATCTTAACTTTGTTAGCCTACTTTCAGCTGACTGCAACATGAAAAGTGATTATTGTGGTTATCTTAAATTCAGCAAAGTATCTCCAGTCTCCCCTCTCATCTTTTAATTATGTGTCTGCTATGTGTATGTATAGAAAAGTCAGGAGAAACCTACTGCAAATTATAAATATTAATAACTTCAGAGGACAGAATTGGTAGGGGGGAGATTATTATCACTTCTTTGTTGTTGTTCAGTCATTAAGTCATGTTTGACTGTTTGAGACTCCATGGACTGTAGCAGCACAACAGGCTTCCCTGTCCTTCACCATCTCCCAGAGTTTGCTCAAACTCATGTCCAATGATTCAGCGAGGCCATCCAACCATTTCATTCTCTGTCGTCCCCTTCTCCTCCTGCCTTCACTGTTTCCCAGCATCAGGGTCTTTCCAGTGAGTCGGCTCTTAGCATCAGGTGGCCAAAGTGTTGGAGCTTCAGCATCAGTCCTTCCAATGACTTTTAATTTCATGGCTGCAGTTACTGTCTGCAGTGATTTTGGAGCCCCCCAAAGTAAGTAGTCTCTCACTGTTTCCATTGTTTCCCCATCTATTTGCTATGAAGTGATGGGACCGAATGCCATGATCTTAGTTTTCTGAATGTTGAAAAATATTTTTTTTTAAGTTTTTGAAAAAAACTTAAGTTTTAAATTTAAGCCAACTTTTTAAGTTTTAAGCCAGTTTTTTCACTCTCCTCTTTCACTTTCATCAAGAGGTTTCTCTTTACTTTCTGCCATAAGGGTGGTATCATCTGCATATCTGAGGTTATTGATATTTCTCCTGGCAGTCTTGATTCCAGCTTGTGCTTTATCCTGCCCAGCATTTCTCATGATGCATATAAGTTAAATAAGCAGAGTAACAATATACAGCCTTGACATACTCCTTTTCCTATTTGGAACCAGTCTGTTGTTCCATGTCCAGTTCTAGCTGTTGCTTCTTGACCTGCATACAGGTTTCTCAGGAGGCAGATAAGGAGGTCTGGTATTCCCATATCTTGAAGAATTTTCCACAGTTTGTTGTGATCCACACAGTCAAAGGCTTTGGCATAGTCAGTAAAGCAGAAGTAGCTGTTTTTCTGGAACTCTTGCTTTTTTTTGATGATCCAGTGGATGTTAGTAATTTGATCTCTGGTTCCTCTGTCTTTTCTAAATCCATCTGAAACATCTGGAAGTTCATGGTTCACGTACTGCTGAAACCTGGCTTAGAGAATTTTGAGCATTACTTTGCTAGCGTGTGAGATGAGTATAACTGTGTGGTAGTTTGAGCATTCTTTGGTATTGCCTTTCTTTGGGATTGGAATGAAAACTGACCTTTTCCAGTCCTGTGGCCACTGCTGAGTTTTCCAGATTTGTTGGCATATTGAGTGCAGCACTTTCATAGCATCATCTTTTAGGATTTGAAATAGCTCAGCTGTAATTCCATCACCTCCACTCTTTTTGTTCATAGTGATGCTTCCAAGCCACTTGACTTTGCATTCCAGGGTGTCTGGCTCTAGGTGAGTGATCACAGCATCATGGTTATCTGGGTCATGAAGATATTTTTTGTATACTGTCCACAATATATATTTCTAAATATATTACTAAAATTCTTACTTTTCCAAAATAGTTATATTCTTAGTTTTTTTTTAATAATCACAAGTCATATTATACAGGCATGTGTGATGTATGGGTCAAAATATGTTTGTAATGATTAGTTTCTTAATATTCATATTGTTAGTATTCATATTCTTACATCTTTATTAGTTCTTTTAGCAATATACATAAATTACGTTTAATGGTGTTTAATTCCTTTGTATTGATTACTCTAAGGGAAAATGCAATATCTTGAAAGGCCAATTATTTCTAACAGATTTTTTAATACCTTTACTAAGATAAAATTTGGAATGGCACCCCACTCCAGTACTCTTGCCTGGCAAATTCCATGGACAGAGGAGCCTGGTAGGCTGCAGTCCATGGGGTCGCTAGGAGTCGGACACGACTAAGCGACTTCACTTTCACTTTTCACTTTCATGCATTGGAGAAGGAAATGGCAACCCACTCCAGTGTTCTTGCTTGGAGAATCCCAGGGATGGGGAAGCCTGGTGGGCTGCCGTCTCTGGGGTCGCACAGAGTCAGACACGACTGAAGTGACTTAGCAGCGGCAGCAGCACCTGTTTGTAGTATTGAGTTATTTCCAGCATGTTTACAGAATAGTACAACCATGGCCATAATCTTGGTTTAGAATATTTTCAGTATTCCCAAAAGAATTCTTATCCCCATTAGCAGTCACTACCCATTTCTCTTTCCCCAGCCTCTCTCCTATCCCTAGGCAACCTCTAATCTACTTTCCATCTCATAGATTTGCCTATTCTAGACATTCCATATGAATGGTATCATCTGGTATGTGGTCTTTTGTGGCTGACTTCTTTAACTTAGTTTAGTATTTCTGAGGTTTATCCATGTTTAATGTTTTTATTGCTGCTAACAGTTTTTTACAGGTCTCTCTTCAACTTATAAATACCAACTCAGAAACTTCAGACAGGACAAAAATGAATAAAGTAAGTTTCTTTTAATTCAGAGAAGGTTAGAGGTGGAATTTTCTTTTTGGTGAGCCATGTCTAAGTAGATTCAAAGATGCTTTGTTAAAACACCTTTCTTCACTGTATAGTACATAGAGGGGCACCTAATATAGTCTTATGAAAGATACTTAAGAAGGTTCCCTTGAACAAGTCATATTTAAGATGAGATTCAGTAGAAAGTAGTAATGGGCTGGCTGAAGTTGGACAAGGAGAAGGTAAGGTAAGCCCAAAGTGGAATTGAGCAAGGGGAACAGCATATACAGATGACCTAGAAGCAAAAGTATTGGGCTTTCAAGACTAGAAATTAGTACCATATGGCTTTTATTTAGATTGGAGTGATGGAGGAGGGTGAGAAATGTAGCTTAAAAAAGAAAAAAGGTACTACAATGGTTAGATCATTGCTGTGTCTCAAGGGTCATGGGAGCTGTGTTTTGGAAAAGACTGTAAGGCAAAAGGAAACTGGCATAGTGACTTCCCTGGTGGTTGAGTGGTTAGGAATCCGCCTGCCAGTGCAGGGGACACGGGTTTGATGCCTGGTCCAGGAGGATCCCAGATGCTGCAGAGCAACTGAGCCCATGAGCCACAAGTATTGAAGTCCATGCTCCTAGAACCCGTGCTCCAAAGTAAGAGAAACCACCTCAAAGAGAAGTCCTTGCACCACAACAAAGAGAAACTCCCACTCACTGCAGCTAGAGAATGTGCATGCACAGCAAAAAAGACCCAGTGCAGCCTATAAATACATATTAAAAAACTGGTATCCAAGTTTTAGTAGAGTAATGTTAATAGTCAGATTCATATTTTAGAAAACAGTTCACTTGCAGTATATGGAATGAATTGGAAGGGAGCAAGATTAGAGATTTTGAAATTAAAAAAAGGACTTTTCTTTTTCAGAATCCTTTTGGCCATTCTGTATCTTTACATTTTCATGTAACTTTTAGAATCAGGCTGTCCATTTCTATAAAAATGTCTGATGATATATTTTAGGGATTGTATTAATTCTGTTGATCAATTTGGAAGAATTGACATGTTAATATTGAGTCTTCAGATCTGTGAACATGGGCATCTCTCCCATTTATTTAAGGCTTCTTTAATTTCTCTCAGCAATGTTTTAATTGTTTTCAGTGTACAACTCTTGCAGTTCATTTGTTAAATTTATTCCTAAGTATTCTTTTTGATGCTATTGTGAATGGAATTATTTATTTCATGTTTGAATTCTTCATCGATACATAGAAGTACAATTTTTTTGTGGAGGGAGAGCTGTTGATTTTATATCCTATTGCTAAATCTAGTTGATTTTGTTTGCTTTCAGTAGATTCTACAAAGGATTTTTTATGTACAGGATCACATTGTCTGTGAATAAAGACAGTTTTACTTTTTCTTTGCCATATGGATGCCTTGAATTTCTTTTTTTTGCCATATTGCACTGGCTAGATACTCCAGTACCACACTGGATAGAGATGATAATACCGTACATCCTTAACTGTGTTCCTAGTCTTCAGAGAAGCATTCAGTCTTTCACTGTTAGATCTGTCTTCTGAAAGATTTTGTACAGGATTGGCATTATTTTTCCTTAGTATTGATAAAATTATTAAGTGAAGGCATCGGGCCTGGACTTTTCTTTGGAGGGAGATTCCTCATTACTAATTCAATTTCTTTTTATAATCTCTTCAGAGTCTCAATTTTTTTCTTGGGTCCCAGTTGATAACTTGTATCTTTCTAGAAATTTATCTGTCATACCTCCTTTGTTGCCATAAAGTTGTTCGTGATATTCCTTACAATTCTTTTAGTATTGGTAGCAGTGCTCACTCTTTCTTTCAGACTTTGGTTTGTAGCAGTGCTCACTCTTTCTTTTTTTGTTGTTGTTTAATTTTATTTTATTTTTAAACTTTACAATATTGTGTTAGTTCTGCCAAATATCGAAATGAATCCGCCACAGGTATACATGTGTTCCCCATCCTGAACCCTCCTCCCTCCTCCCTCCCAATACCATCCCTCTGGGTCGTCCCAGGGCACCAGCCTCACTCTTTCTTTCAGACTTTGGTAATTCACATGAAGGAAGCCATACACACAAATATTGAATGATTCCATTTATATGAAATGTCTAGAAAAGGACATGGAGCTGAAAGCACATTAGTTAATGCCTAGGGCTTGAGGTAGAAACAGAAAAGGGGTTTCTTTTTAGGGTAATATAAATTAATTCTAAAGTTACATGGTGATGGTTGGAATAATTAAATACTAAATTTATCAAATTATACAATGGATTTTATGGTACAGAGATTACACGGGTTGATTTTATGGTATGTAAATTATATCTTGAAAAAGTTGTACTTTTTTTGAAAGTTGTAAGGTACTTTTAGCATCTTAAAAATACAGAAACTACTATAAATGAATAAAGCATCAATAATTCAGAATCTATTAAAACATCATGATCTCCCCTATGCCACACGAATGGTAGCTTTCCTGTTTTTGTTAGTGGCGCTGTAATACTTTCAGTCACAAAAAGCTAAAAACTGTAGAACAATTTTGGATTCCTCTATCTTTTTTATTTCCTACCCTCATCATTAATCTGTCACCAAGTCCTGCTGATCCTACATGTATAAACTACTTCTCTCCCTACAGATCCTATATTTAATCTCCTTATTGGCAATAAAGAATGCTCTTGCCTTCTGTTAACAGATAAAAGGTAATGTAGCAAACTGTCTATTCCTCAAGTGATGAAAAGAGGGAAAATGATTCAATAACCCTATGTGTGCAAACTATCTTCTGCTACTCTGTTCTCTTATCTCAGTGTCCCATCACTAAAATGATCCCTAAAAATAAAACACTTTGGTCCATATGATATTGGCACCAAATTATTTTTCAGTCAGGGAACCTTTGGTTGACATTTCACAGTACTTTTAAACCTGCCAGAGGACACATAAGCTGTATTGTATGTAGCATGTAACTGAATGTCTCTTTAGCAAAACCAAGTGTTTCCCTAACCCTAAATTTTAAAGAAAACCCCAAACAAAAGTGCTTGCAGTAATTGTATGTATTATCTCCTTTGCTCATCTCTTACAAACACATAGACTTCTTTAAAATAACTGTTTGCCTACTGAAAACATTTTTTTCAATCTGATGCTTTTGAATTTCTTACATAATGATACATAGTTTAATCAAGAGGGACAGCGTTCTGATGGACACAGCCAATTTATTGATGGCTAATATAATTTACAGTAGGTTGAGATTATCAAGTTTTCACTTGTCAATAAAACTTGAAAATTATTACTTCATTACCCTGTTTCTGTTAAAATTAAGTCATAGAGGCCCAGTGAGACCGCTGAACTTTCACCTCTATCTAGCATCAACAAGACAAGGAAGCAGTGGGAAATGGGGCCTTTTGTCTCCTGCTCCCCATCCTCCATGTGTCAGTAGGATCCAAGAAAGGAGCTGATTTTACATCCCATCCATTGGAAATACAATAATTTTGTTTATATCATAGATTTCACCTAAAGTGTCTTAATTTGGAAACCACTCTGGTTAGAGTCCAGTTAACTTCACATTTTTCCTGTAGAGTCACATTTGAGATGAAGTTGATACCATCTGAACTCATTGGAGGAAAAACAAATCAAGTAGGCTTCCCTTGTAGCTCAGTCGGTAAAGAATCTGCCTGCAGTGCAAGAGACCTGGGTTCAATCCCTGGGTCGGGAAGATCCCCTGGAAAAGGAAATGGCGACCCACTCCAGTATCCTTGTCTGGAAAATCTCATGGACAGAGGAGCCTGATGGGCCGTAGTCCATGGGGTCCCAAAGAGTTGGGCACGACTGAGCGACTAACACTTACTTAGGAAATTAAAGTACACCTGTCTCCTGTCTTCTCACCTTTTTCTTTTTATATACCTTCTCCAGGAACTTATAAAATTTATGTCTTCTTTCTGCTTTACTGAAACTGAAGTAATTTAGTAAATTGGATCATATTGTTATTAAGGATTTTTTAAATTATTGCTTTTTTCTAACATACCATCATTTGAAAAGAGGGCTACAGAGGGGCTATTGCTTAAGTAAAAGGAATGAATTGCTAATGATAAATTTTCATGTGGTTTGTGGTAGGAAGGGAACTGGGAATTGGAAAGCAAGGTATTTATCTGACTTCCAGACAAAGACCTAATGATATGGTTATGTTAGGGAGTTAAGAACTACTGAAAACAGAATAAACTATTGTAAAAACATGTTTCCTCATAGTTTTTGAATGAGAGTAAAAGAAAAATAAGACACACTTTAGGACAGGACAGTTGGCCTCCTTTGAGTTCACTTAATAGTTGAGATTTGGGTTTGTATTGATGGTTATAATATTTTCTTCCTGTGTAGAAAGTAGATGTGGGTGATTTAAAAATACTCCATCAGTTTTTACTTCTCATCCCCCAATTTAAATCTGTTCAAAAGATCCCTTATTTTATAACCTTATGTTTAGTAACTAACATTAGTCTTTTTTGTTTTTTGTTTTCTCCTAGGCTATATTCATCACCAAAGAAAAAACTTACACCAATACAGAAATCGGTTAGTCCTTTAGTTTGGTGCAGGCAAGTTTTGGATTACCCAAGTCCTGATGTTGAATGTGCTAAAAAGTCTCTTATCCACAAACTTGATCAAACTATGTCAGGTATGTCTGTAATTTTTCTTGTAAATTCACCCCTTTGCTTTCTTTAATCAAAAAACAGATAAATGTTGAATGATATATTTTTAGGAAGGCAGGTCCTTGTTTGGTGGTGTTTTTCAGATCACATCATGCATGCTGTTGTGAGGTTTTGCCATATGCACATAACCCTGTTCTGTTATTTACTTAATAAGTTCTTTTTTTTTTTAATCTCTATTTAACTTCATGCTAAAAAATATCTGTGAAATAATGGATTTTATGACAAGCTTTTTTTCTAATGTAAACTAGAACAAATGGTTATTTTAAAAAATGTTTTGTCTGGTGTCATCTGAAATCATCTCACCAGCCTCAGGGAAATTCTGATGTGATAGAAGGAATCAGATGGAGAACCTTAGAGACCTCCTTCTCACTCTGTCCACTTAGTTGCTTGTGACCCTGTGAATTACTTAACTCTGTTGAGCTCAGTTTTCTTATAAGGATGATGAAATCTTATAAGTGTTATTTAAGGGTTAAATGATAATCTTTATGAAAGAGCCTTGCATATTTTTCTGGTTCATGGTAGTGATTAGTAAATGTATTCATGCCTATCGTCTTTTTGTTTGCTTTGTTTTTTTATTTGGCATTTTAGGTTTAAATTGCTTTTATGCCCTGTTTAATAGCATTCACAAACCTAATCAAATATATGTGTCACTATTTATGGCATTTAATGTAGCATACTGGTGTGTTGGAAATATAGGAAAAATATTATTGATTCTTTCTTGGAATTACTGTCATTGTCTTAAGAATATCAGTTTCCAGGAATTCCTTGGATGTCCAGCGGTCAATACTCAGTGCTTTTGCTGCTGGTGCCTGGGTTCAGTTCCTGTTCAGGAAACTGAGATCCCACAATTCGCATGGCATGGCCAAAAAAACAAAAACAGAAGACCAAAAAAAGTAATAGTTTCCCGGAAAACTCATGTAGTAAAAGATTGATGCATGATTACAAATTTGGAATAGGTTTTTGTTTTTTACTTTGTGTTTACTTGGCAGCTGTGTCCTTAAGATTACCTTTTTTGGCTTTTTTGTTGAAGTACATGCTCTTTTTTTTCAGGGTTTAAGCTCCCAGTGGTCAGGGGAGGCATGGGGAATGTACACAGTTAAACTGGCATAAAGTGTAGTTTGCCTGTAAGAAGCAGTGGTTATTTTAAGAAAATAATGTATGGGATAGACATAGTGGAGAAAACCAAAGCTGTTACACTTCAGAAGTAGCAACTGGAGTGAGTAGCGTTTTGCTTTATTATGACAAAGTTATTAAAGATAGTAGGAGCCTGTAAGAGAAGCTGTTACTCTTGAACCGAAACTAGGTGTAATCAAGTACTGGATCTGCTCAACAATGCTTAGATCTTATAGCTGTGTGCACAGAGCAGTAGCTATAACTGCATATATTTAAAGGAAAAGTAATTTGGCTGTTTAAAGTTTGAAGCTTATAGTCCTAAACCTCTCTTTTCTCAGGTTGGAGGGAAGATACTTTTTTAAATGTATTTTTTGATAAGGCACATCTTCCTAGAAATTTAGCTATTGTATTCCAGCACAACAGTTTCTGCTCCTTCACACTTGGCTTTTCTTCAGTGAACTACCATGTGTTTCTAAGACATTCTTTTCTTGTTTATTTATTTATTTTTTAATGATAATGCATTATCTTTTTTACCCTGTCTTAAACACTCCCTACAGTTTTCTTTTCAGTCTTTAAGGTTCTCCCTTCTCTGTTCTCTGCCCATCTTCTTCTTTTTTTTTTTTTTTGGTTGTAAGACTTAACATAAAATTCCCCACTTTAACTCTTTTTAAGTGTACAGTTCAGTGGCATTAAGTACATTCACATTGCCGTCGCCTCTTTCTCCAGAACATTTTGTCATCCCAGACTATATTAGAGCGGAGAAGGCCAAAAGTGAACATAGGATGGTTTTGAGGAGGGTTGATGATGATAGCTGAGCAGTGTGCGTTGGGAGAAAGGGTCATACCAAGATGAAAAGGTGTGAAAGGAAAAAGGAATAAGCCAAATATGTGGAACTGGGGGAGAAGAAAGTATCGGCATTGATTTCTGTGTTTCCAGCTAGTGTGATAGGGTGAATGTTTTTACCGTTCTGAGATAAGGACCGCAGACATAAAATTTGTTTTAGCTCAGAAAGAATAAGTTTGGATTTGGACATGAATTGGTTTTGAGAATGAAAATGAGAAAAGAATGAGTTGCTTTGGGGGTGCATTTGCCATATCTTCAGGGGAGACATTAAGTGGGCAGTGTATATGAGACTGAAGCCCATGAAAACTTAGGCTTAGAGATGTAAGTAAAGGGGATTTGGGTAATATAGATACTAACTAATGTTATGAGCATGATTAAAATTTTTCAAGAAAAAGAAAGTTAAAATTTGAGTTGAGAACTTGCAGTGCTGGTATTTAAATAAATAACCATATAGAGAATATGCTTCAAAGGAAATCAGAGTAAAGAGGAAGGAACGAACACCCCTATTTCTGCTCAGGTTGATATATTGAGATCAAGCTATGTACTACATACTCAATATGTTTAATGATGTCTTGTCTCATGGTGAAATATGTGTAAAACTATACTACCAACCAGCTTACTGTACTGTCCAACTTAACAGAAAACATGTTTGCCTTCTCTCAAAACCAGTGCTCTGCCTATAAGCAAACCAGAAACTTCAGAACCATCTTAGTTTTTTTTTTGCCCTTTAGTAATCCTTTGTAGTTTTTAATATTTATCCCTTTCTTCCCTTTTTTGGTCACCTTTATTAACCAGTTCAGTTATTTAACATTAGGATTTCTACCATTTATTTTTCCTGTGCTGATTAGACCACAGTACTCTTGCTCAGAAGTCCCTAATGGTGTTATCATTGCTACTGGACACATTTCAAACTCCTAAGCATGGCGTTCCAGGCCTCCTGTGACCTGGCCCCAGCTGGTTTTTCTTGTTTTGTTCCTTACCATGAACTTTACCTTTCTAGATTACTCACTGTTATTCCCTAAACACAGTATGCATTTTCATGACACAGCTTTAGTTTGTTATAAACACAGATGAAACCATACACTTTGCTCAGTTCTGGTGCCCTATCAAATTACTACTCATCCATTTAAGCTCCACTGCCTCTTCTTCCAAAAAGCCTTACCTATTTTCTGTCGGTTGTAATGAATTACTCCTATCTCCTCATTTCCATTAGCGTCTTTGCACTTTTTTGATGCTACTGATTTCATTTTGCCTTGAAATCATTGTTTTTTCTCCCTGCAGTACTTGGCGATAGGCCTGTTGAGAAAAAGTACAATGTCATATCTGTGTATGTATTCTACATCATACTTCGGTAATGGTCATAAACATGAGTAAATGGTAGATTTTAGAATAGAGTGGAGGAAAGGAAAAAATACTTTTATATATGTTTTTATTTGGCTGGCTGCGTTGGGTCTCAGTTGCAGCACACAGGATCCTTCTTGAATCATGAGGACTTTTTCGTTGCGGCACACAGATTCTCCAGTTGTGGTGTGCGGGCTCAGTAGTTCCGGCATGTGGTCTTAGTTGCTCCGCAGCATGTGAAATCTTCCCAGACCAGGGATCAAACCTGTGTACCCTGCATTGCGAGGTGGCTTCTTACCACTGGACCATAAAGGAAAGTGCCCCCCAAAATATTTTAAGTATTAATTTTTCTTACATATAATTTCACTTGAGATCTTTCGTACTACTTTTATAATTTTGTACACATAGCACAGATGTTTTACCTTTTTCTAGCAGAAGTATTCTCCTTGGCTGAGAAAATGGGAGTGGTGGGAACTTTTTTTCTTTTTAAAAAAGAATTCTTGCATGTTTGACTTTAATATGGGCTAAATAGTCAGTGGACTTCCCTGGTGGCTCAGACGGTAAAGCTAAAGCGTCTGCCTACAATGTGGGAGGCCTGGGTTCAGTCTTTGGGTCAGGAAGATCCCCTGGAGAAGGAAATGGCAACCCACTCCAATATTCTTGCCTGGAAAATCCCATGGATGGAGGAGCCTAGTAGGCTACAGTCCATGGGGTCGCAAAGAGTCAGACACAACTGAGTGACTTCACTTTCACTAAATAGTCAATATTGTTTTATTTCTTCTAAAATCCAAACTTAGGAAAGGCTATGTTTAAAACTCATTATTTCATAGTTTTTTGTTGTTATTAGCAATATGTATTCAAAAAATGAGAAAACAGAAATTGCTTTATATTCATTTTATTTTTAAAGGCTATTCAACAGTGGGAATAAACTTCCCAACAAGACAGAAGTAACTTAATTTAATAGTTAATAGTTTATTGAGGAGATATTCTTCCTGTGGTATTATTGGGTTAGCCAAAAAGTTTGTATGGGTTTTTCTGTAACATCTTACAATATTTTTGTTTGATGTGGCTCCCTTTTTATTTGCGTAACCAAATTTAAGATAGTGGAGATATTTTGTTGGGATTATTAATGTGATATTATCCCCCCCCCCCGCCCACCCCGTAGAAATGTTTCCGTATTTAAATTGAGATAATGAATTACTGAATTGCCTAACAGGAAATTTTTTGAAATGTTACTAGCCTTTTGTTCAATTTGATTTTTTCTCTTGTCATTAATGCAGCTCTCAAGAGGCAGAATTTGTATAATAATCCTTTCAACTCCGTCAGTTATACAAGTCCTTACAGTCCTAATGCCAGTAGCCCGTACAGTAGTGGTTTCAATTCTCCATCCTCAACCCCAGTGCGACCTCCTATTGTCAAACAGCTGATACTTCCTGGAAATTCAGGTAAGGAGAAATGAATTGAAGTAATTAAGAAATAGTTTTTAACTTATTGCCCTGCCTCAGAAAATAATTTATTCATCAGTAGCTCAAGTTTTTTTATTTATGAAACCTCCAACTGATTAGAGAGGGTATTGTCAAGGAGCTACTTAGCACCAGGTGGTGCTGTACTGGGCACCAGGGATACAGATAAGCCAGGATACATCCAGTTTTCTTTAGCATATGTAAAATTTTTTTAATGTGGCTTGATTAAATAGGGTCATAAGTTTGATTCTCTTAACAAATGCTTGCTTGGGTTGTAAAAGCTACAGTTAAATAGGAGTTTTAATGAGCTTTGATATTGTACTTTAATAATAGTATTAGACCATATATGAATGTGCCAAGGAGGTGTTTAGAGCCATCAAGGGTATAGGAAAAGGATAGATTGCTATAATTGAGGAAAGCATGTTCTGTGTGGTTCTATGACTGCGACTGTTACTGTATAGCTTACTGTTCTCTAGATTTCACCCATTCAGTTACTCTTATTACTGCTGTTGTTATGATTAATTATTATAGCTCCCTTAAAAAGTATTAATCACCTCAAACTTTTGACCTCTGTACTTGCCAGTTTCATCACTTACTGATCCTGCTCTTTGCTCTTTACATAGGTTGTTAGTTGTTACTTATATCACCCATGACTGTTGTACTAAAACGTTTGATCTACCATATTTGATTAATATTTTTAAAAAATATTAAAAATTTTTATGCAGGTACTATTTGAGACTGACCTTGTAGTACATTTCCTATTATGTGCACTATACTCTTTTTGATAAAATAAATATTAACTATGTTTTGTATTATTCTTGTTCTTTTTATGTGCCATTCCTGTTAGAGCTGACTCTTACGGTGAAAAATTCAGAAAACAAGAATTTCAAATACATCTGTATTAGAGATATTAGTAACAGTGTTGGAATTTTTCAGTTCTTCATTGGAAGTTGATCAGATGAAAAAGCATTTCCTTAGAAGTTATTAGGTTGGTGCAAAAGTAATTGCGGTTTTACATTGTTGAACTTTGCCGTTTGGTATTGGAATAGATTCTAAATAAATGTGGTTATGTTGTACATCATTTTAATGCACATTTCTCACTTTATTTTTTTTGGCTAATTACTTATTACTTGCTGTATTTTATATTTATTTTAGACTATGGAAATGATGATTGACAAAAAGCGAATTCAAGCAGTTTTCTTATTCAAGTTCAAAAGGGGTTGTAAGGCAGCAGAGACAACTTGTAACTTCAGCAACGCATTTGGCCCAGGAATTGCTAACGAACATACAGGGCAGTGGTGATTCGAGAAATTTTGCAAAGGAGATGAGAGCCTTGAAGATGAGGGGCAGAGTGGCCAGCCATTGTAAGTTGACAGTGACCAATTGAGAGGGTCACTGAAGCTGATCCTCTTTACAACTATATGCTGCTGCTGCTGCTGCTAAGTCTCTTCAGTTGTGTCCGATTCTGTGCGACCCCACAGACAGCAGCCCACCACGCTCCGCCATCCCTGGGATTCTCCAGGCAAGAACACGGGAGTGGGTTGCCATTTCCTTCTCCAATGCATGACAGTGAAAAGTGAAAGTGAAGTCACTCAGTCGTGTCCGACTCTTAGTGACCCCATGGACTGCAGCCTACCAGGTTCCTCTGTCCATGGGATTTTCCAGGCAAGAGTACTGGAGTGGGGTGCCATTGCCTTCTCTGTACAACTACATGAGAAGTTGCCAAAGAACTCAGCGTTGACCATTCTATGGTCATTTGACCTTCAAAGCAAACTGAAAGGTGAAAAAGCATGATAAGTGGGTGCCTCATGAGCTGACCACAAATCAAAAAAAATCATCCTTTTGAAGTGTTGTCTTCTCTTATTCTACGTAACAACAGTGAACCATTTTTTGATCGGACTGTGACGTGCGATGAAAAGTAGATTTTATATGACAGCCAGCAGCGACCAGCTTGTATTTGGACTTTCATAGCTCTTCGCAAAGCCAGACTGGCACCAGAAAAGGTCATGGTCACTGTTTGGTGGTCTGCTGCTCGTCTGATCCACTACAGCTTTTTGAATCCTGGCGAAACCATTACACCTGAGAAGTATGCTCAGCAAATCGATGAGATGCACTGAAAACTGCAACGCCTACAGCCAGTGGTCAACAGAATGGGTCCATTTCTTCTCCATGACAACACCCAACCACATGTCGTACAAGCAACACTTCAAAAATTGAATGAACTGGGCTACAAAGTTTTACCTCATCCACTGTATTCACCTGACCTCTCGCTAACCGACTACCACTTCTTCAAGCATCTCAACAGCTTTTTGCAGGGGAAATGCTTCCACAACCAGCAGGAGGCAGAAAATGCTTTCTAAGAGTTCATCAAACCCCAAAGCACAGATTTTTATGCTACAGGGATAAACAAACTTATTTCTTCTTGGCAAAACTGTGTTGATTGTAATTGTTCCTATTTTGATTAATAAAGATGTGTTTGAGCCTAGTTATAATGATTTAAAATTCACGGTCCAAAACTGCAATTACTTTTTCACCAACCTAATAAGACTCTTTTGGATATGTATAGCCTTTATTCCTTTGAGCTGTCTTCTATCCTCCTTTGGTTTATAGTGATAAAATGTGTTTTTTAATCCAGTCATTTCCTTCATCCTGTCTTTGTGCTTCACTACTAAACATCAGAGAACTCCTTGGATCCCCATTACTAGTTTGGCAAAGGAATTTTGTAAACATGGCATAATGTAGGAGAAACGAGCTTAGTGTTCTTTCTTTGGTTTGGTTCTAAATCTCTAAGGAATCCTGATTTTCCTCAAATTATAGTTTTCTTGTTTAGGAAAAGTAGGTGGTTTTATTCAAGGGAAAAGATGATGGTGTTTGCTAATGACTGAATGGGAGGAGAAAACACGACATAATTCATCTATTTATAGAGCACTTTCATTGGCTACCTGGTAAAAGTTGAAATCCTCTAGCATGTATTATTTGAACATTAACTACTTTGCCAGTACTGTTTTGAAAACTTAATTTTTCATAAGAATATGGATAAATTATAACTATAAGAAAATGAGTTTTGTATTTGTCATTGTATTTGAAGGAGTCTCTATAGCTGTCTTTATTCTTAATCAGGTCAGTTTTTAATTTTAACATCTGGGAATTTTATAAACAGAAAAGACAGAATCAGTGAACTGAATCAACCCAAAGATACAATATCAAGTTAATTGCAACAGATGTTTATTCAATTTTTGTTCACCAAAGTTTGAATCATTTTATTTTTAAGGTAATTTGAAAAGTTCATCAGACAGAAATCCTCCACTCAGTCCTCAGTCCTCTATAGACAGTGAATTAAGTGCTTCAGAATTAGATGAAGATTCAATTGGATCCAATTATAAGCTAAATGATGTAACTGATGTGCAAATTCTAGCTCGGATGCAGGAAGAAAGTAAGTATTTTAATGGATAAAGTTTAGGTCTTTCATTATGGTATAATTTTGTTGCCCTTATTAAATGTCTTACAGTGTTGTGGAATAGTAGTATAATAAGAATAGAAATGTTGAAATTTCAGAGGCTTTTTCAGCATGTGGACTGGTTTGTTCATTGACTTGTTTTTAGAGTCTATTGTATGCTGAGCAGTTTGCTGTGTGAGTACTGAAGAAAAGCAGGCTGTGCTCTGCTGTGACTGGAAATCATACCCTGCATGTTACTCTGTACTGTAATTCACTAGTATGAGTGAGTGAAGTCGTTCAGTCGTGTCCAACTTGTTGCGACCCCGTGGACTGTAGCCCACCAGGCTCCTCTGTCCATGGGATTCTCCAGGCAAGAGTATTGGAGTGGGTTGCCACTTCCTTCTCCAATTCACTGGTGTAGTATACTCTGTTGCTGTTTCCTTAGTGTAGGTTAGCATTTCTCAGCTGTTCTTTCATTATTCAGATCAGATCAGATCAGATCAGTTGCTCAGTCGTGTCCGACTCTTTGCGACCCCATGAATCGCAGCACGCCAGGCCTCCCTGTCTAACACCAACTCCCGGAGTTCACTGAGACTCACGTCCATCGAGTCAGTAATGCCATCCAGCCATCTCATCCTCTGTCGTCCCCTTCTCCTCCTGCCCCCAATCCCTCCCAGCATCAGAGTCTTTTTCAATGAGTCAACTCT
>NW_011495013.1:8097196-8115712 GCF_000754665.1 Bison bison bison
TCAGATCAGATCAGATCAGTTGCTCAGTCGTGTCCGACTCTTTGCGACCCCATGAATCGCAGCACGCCAGGCCTCCCTGTCTAACACCAACTCCCGGAGTTCACTGAGACTCACGTCCATCGAGTCAGTAATGCCATCCAGCCATCTCATCCTCTGTCGTCCCCTTCTCCTCCTGCCCCCAATCCCTCCCAGCATCAGAGTCTTTTTCAATGAGTCAACTCTTCGCATGAGGTGGCCAAAGTACTGGAGTTTCAGCTTTAGCATCATTCCTTCCAAAGAAATCCCAGGGCTGATCTCCTTCAGAATGGACTGGTTGGATCTCCTTGCAGTCCAAGGGACTCTCAAGAGTCTTCTCCACACCACAGTTCAAAAGCATCAATTCTTCGCTGTTCAGCCTTCTTCACAGTCCAACTCTCACATCCATACATGACCACAGGAAAAACCATAGCCTTGACTAGACAGACCTTTGTTGGCAAAGTAATGTCTCTGCTTTTGAATATGCTATCTATGTTGGTCATAACTTTCCTTCCAAAGAGTAAGCGTCTTTTAATTTCATGGCTGCAGTCACCATCTGTAGTGATTTTGGAGCCCAGAAAAATAAAGTCTGACGCTGTTTCCACTGTTTCCCCATCTATTTCCCATGAAGTGATGGGACCGGATGCCATGATCTTCGTTTTCTGAATGTTGAGCTTTAAGCCAACTTTTTCACTCTCCACTTTGACCTTGATCAAGAGGCTTTTGAGTTCCTCTTCACTTTCTGCCATAAGGGTGGTGTCATCTGCATATCTGAGGTTATTGATATTTCTCCCGGCAATCTTGATTCCAGCTTGTGCTTCTTCCAGTCCAGCGTTTCTCATGATGTACTCTGCATATAAGTTAAATAAGCAGGGTAACAATGTACAGCCTTGACGTACTCCTTTTCCTATTTGGAACCCCTAAGGAGCCTATTTAGATTTTTCTTTTCCTTTTTACCCACCTCCACTCCCAATAAATTTTAATACCACTGATATAGTCTACATCTCTTTGTGTGTACTCTAAGAACTACAAACTATTATATCTAAGATTTTTTTCACACCCACAAATCAGTTTTTTCTCCTTGGAGGCAAGTATATCATCTTCCTTAGAATGTATGGTGTATTCTGATTAAAAAGAGAGAGAGAGACCTTTATGGGAAACTTGAAATTGTGACATTTAATTAAATGAAGCATGTGATATTGCTTTGCACAGTGGTCCTTGCAACTTTTTGGGTAACAGGTACCTTTGAGAATCTGGTAGAAGTGTCCCCAAAATATACATGTGCACAAATTTTTTACTATTTCAAGGGTTTATCAGTGACTTGACTCTGATCTGAATATAAGATGATGATGATAATATTATTCTTGCCTGTACATTTTATTGTATGGGCTTAACTGAAGGAAGCAATCTCTCTAAAGTGATCTCTTTAAGCTTTACAATGAAAAGATCCTTAAAGCACAGGTTTCAGAGTCTTGACAGTTGGCTGAGGTAATGGAGCAGTGCTATAATTTGGTTCAGAAATTTTGTTTGTCCTTTGTTTTATGTAAGTTTTATCAAGCTGTAACATTAAGAAACTGCAAAATGTTGGTTTCTTACTCTGCTAATTCTTATCCCATTTTTACACATCTTCCCTTAGAAATATAGAAAGGTTTGGTGCTTATCTGTCTTTAGCCCTAGAAACCAATAACATGTTACCCTTTTCTTCTGTAACTTTGTAGACATAACTCCTCACTCCAAGTATGATATTGCCAGCTAATGAGGGGTTATTGTCACAGATGTGAAAAAAGAATAAAGAATACTGCCTAACTGTTACTTAGACTAAACTTATTCGTTTCTTCTTTGAATCCTGACTTTTTAGACTGCAATATTTTGTTAGTAATTCAATCACATATTTGATATAGTTTTCATATTGTATGTTGGTAACACGTAATAGAAATTTTAGCCTTTCTTTAAAAATCCTTTCTAAGCTGTTCATATGCATAAATATTTCTTTTTTTTGGTGAATTGAAAAAAGAGATACTGAAAATGTGAGTGATACCTCTTTGAAAACACCATCATTTTCTTTTTAAGAATGATTTTCCTTTTTGCAACATTGTTTCTCCAGTTTTTTTGCTAACAAAATTGTAAAGTAACAGATGTGGGCTTTTGCTTGGTTCAGCTCTCATTTTTAAGATGAGAGAAGCACAATGCCCATAGTGGTTGTGATCTCCCTAAGACCCACTTGTTAGTGGAGAACTTGCATCAGGATTGGGATTTTCTTTTCTAAAACAATACTCTTTTCATGGGTCTGTTGTCTTTTGCTAGGTGACACCAAGTAATTTATCAGTTACTACAATGGTCTCCAAACCTGACCAAAGGGCTAGATGGGCCCTAGGAAACCATAGTGTTATAGGTACCCTGATATGATTCTCTTTCACTTCTTTGAGGAACCATGTTGATAACACTTTCTGTGTATGACTATATAACTTAAAAAGTTTGAATACTACTCAAGAACACACAGATCTTCTGGACGAAACTGCCAATAGTTAGCAGGATTTCCTCAAAATATTATCTGAATTCGACACTCTTTTTCAATTGTAATTTTTTTCTCATTGAATATGTGTCACATTTGTTTTTATTCTAGAAGTTTTAATAGTATTTGAAGGGCTCCTTAGGTTGCTTGGGTGTTTCTGGAAATAACAAGATAAAAAGGGACTCCTTTGAAAATTCTTGATGGTTTAGAATATAAGCTTATTTTATTGAAGTCTGTTAGCTTATGAAGCAATTGAAATTACATTTGTACCCAAGTATTGAATTCCTAAGAGTGGGTTAGAAGTTTCCTTCATCATCTTCTGGAGTAAGATTAATCCAAAGGTTTAGTATCCAGGATGTTTGTTTACTCACTGATGTATTTTTTACACTGGTTGGACAGGTAATTGTTTTCCTTCAATATTCCTTTAATGTTAATCTCAAATTTGGACTCCGTCTTTTGAAATAGAAGTATTTTTAAATTTATAGTTTTCTTTTTAATATAGATTTTGGATTCAAGAAGAAATGTTGAAATTGGGTAAAAGTTTATGAATTTCATGTAATTTAAAAACAGCTTTTTAGATGTACTATATGCATCCTTATGTGTGGGGAAGTCTAAGATGAATCAAGTGAAAGGGAGTTTTCCTTTACATGTTATATGCTACTTGTGTTTCTCAATGATAATTTTGTGCTTTTAAACCTTAAAAATGCTTAAATGTCTAATACTAAAGAAATAACACATTCACTATTGTCAGGTCTCCGGCAAGAATATGCAGCCACAGCGTCTCGGCGCAGTTCTGGTTCATCTTGCAATTCTACAAGACGGGGTACTTTTAGTGATCAGGAACTTGATGCACAAAGTTTAGATGATGAAGATGACAATATGCATCATGCAGTATACCCTGCTGTTAACAGGTTTTCACCATCACCACGCAATTCACCTCGACCATCACCTAAGCAGTCACCCCGAAATTCACCTCGTTCTCGATCTCCTGCTCGGGGAATAGAATATAGTAGAGTGTCCCCACAGCCTATGATTAGCCGCTTACAGCAACCTCGCCTTTCACTTCAAGGCCATCCAACAGATTTACAGACAACCAATGTTAAAAATGAAGGTAACTCTAAGAATGGAAAAAAATTGTCCTTCATATTTTGGTATATAGTAACACGGTTTTTACCAAGGTTTTGTATTTTAGATAAGTACATCAAGAATTTTTACTTAGGTTAGTTTTGCTTTGCCATACTCAAAGTGTTTAGATTTTGAGTTAAGTAATTTATGGTTCTTTTTTAAAGGTTCTACCCATTTATAGAAACTGTATTGAGTTATTTTTTATAAGATGTGTTTTTTTCCTGTTAGCTCTTCTAAAGTCTTCAGAACACTTAAAGAATTATTTTTGAATATTAATATTAATATTTTAATTTTCTCCATCCTAAAAACTGTTTTGACTTGTTTTTTTTTTTAATTAAAATTCTGTTGTCATAGAAAAACTAAGACGCAGTCTTCCAAACCTGTCCCGTACATCTAATACGCAAGTTGACTCAGTGAAAAGCAGCAGAAGTGACTCAAATTTTCAAGTGCCAAATGGAGGTATACCTCGCATGCAACCTCAGGCTTCAGCCAGTAAGTATCTTTTATGTATCAGTTATTTAAAGAAAAATGAAAATTACAGACTTCAATTTTGTGCTGAATAGCTATACTATAGTAAAATGTAGTGTTTATTAGTTCTGTAAGATAATCATAGCTGTATTTAAAATTTGTCCCTATTAAATATCCAGTTGTATCAATACTTAAATCTGTATGAAACTGTAGTCTCTCGAATTTTGAAATAAGCAAGTTCTGTTTAATTTATAAATATATATATTCTTTAAAAACCTTCTGTTCTGCAATACTGAACATTTAAAGTGACAGAATCTAGGGGGGTGGGAGGGAAATAGTCCTGAAATAGACCATTTAAAACCCAAGGAACTTTCTTACTAGAGTATTAATAAAAGCAATAATCGTCCTATGAGTATACAAATAAAGGCTTGCTAAATTCTTAATAAATACTTTACCAAAGGTAGAATTTTATTTTTTTAAAAAAAGGTTAAAAGTAACTTGATGGAAAGAAAAGCTGAAACTGTTGACTTAAGGAGACATATGCAACATAAACAAGGATTAGAGAATCACACAGAAGGAACACCTAAGACAAAGTGGCCAGACTGAGCCAAGAAGTGATGTGGGAGTAGATGGGTACTCTGTACTTTACAGAGTGATTTTAAAAGAATTGAACACTTTCCAAGAAGTATTGCTTATTAACTAAGGCAGATATGAGCATGTACTAAACCCAGTTTAAACAACTATCAGAGTTATTTCTGCAATCTTAGAAATGCTCAGTTATGCATGCCTTCTATCCCACAGTTCACATCAGTTTTGTAGTCTGATTTATTCAGTTCCTTTGTAACATATTTACTGTTTGTGGTTAAAGTGGTCACTGTGATGTGTTCCTTCATTTCCTCAAAGCTGTAATGAAGAAGTGATACAAACATAAAGTTATTGACTGTCCATTTTATAACTTGTGTATTGAGGAACAACTTTGACAGTGTTCAATTCTTTTGTAAGTCTCCTTGCATTCTTCCTTGGCTCTGTTGTGTTTAGCTGACTTGGTGTACTTTATATTAAGCTGCTGTTATTTGGTGGCTCAAAAATTCACAGTCTAGAAAAAAATTTTGGTTCAATTTGAACCAAAATGACTTTTGTGATGATAAGTTTTCCTTATTTACCACTTGTAAATGATATTATTTATATTATAAAACTCACATTGTGCTATACCTTATATTCATAATTCTGTTTAATCCTCTGAACAAGTCTATAAAGTAGGTTCAGTTACTAATACATTTTTACAAACTAGGAACCAGAAGCTTTGAAAGGCTATGTAGCTTTAATTTTTTTCCCTATAGGTGAATTATTTTCTCTTTCCCCTCAGAAGTTGATAATTAAAAATAGATAAAGAAACATAGTGAGATTCTAATCACTAATTTACTTTTAAGTGGAATGAATATATGTATGCAGTTTCATAGTAGTATATTTCAGTATTTGAATAATGTATAGGCAGAAGAAATAGTAAGGTACCATCCTTTTTTAAAAATTGCATATACTTGTTTATTTTTATATTTGTAGTTATGAAACTTGTTTATGATGAAAATGTCAGAAACATTTATTGTAGTATAGAGTCACATTGTTCACAGGATGTATTTGAAAAGTAGTAAATCCAGAATATTAGCAGGTTTAAAATTTAATAAAGTTTATTTGATAAAAATATTTAAAACTTGGACTTCCCTGGCGGTCCAGTGGTTAGGACCTGGTGCTTTCACTGCCATGGCTCTGGGTTCAGTCCCTGGTCAGGGAACTAAGATCCCACAAGCCACATGGTGCCACCAAAAAAAGAAAAAAAGTTAAAACTTTGTGTTTAAAGTCAATACATTATGAAGCAAAATGTTACCTATTTTTCTGAAAATTTTACATATATCTTTGATACATAATATATATGTGTTTTAATTTGTGTGTTAGATGTACTGTTACATATCAAAATTAAGACTAATATGGTAATTATGTAAAAATATTACAATGGCAAGTTTTATACATGAATAGCATTTTAAATATTTTATACAAACCAGTTCATATATTTGCTGCATTTTGTTTTCTTTTAAGTATTTTTCCAGCTCTTAAGTGGTAAAGCTTTGGTTCTTACTTGCTGATCTGCATGAACCTAACTTTGCAAGATTGCTGTTATTTCCACCTAAGGGACCACTTCTTTTGCCTTGTTACTATGCAATCACTATTTTTATATGCTTATTTGCTATGGCTGCATTATTGTGGATGCTGGCATTCAAATATGAATATTATGAAAGTTCTAATATACTTCATTTTGATAGCTATTACCAATTCTTGACTTTTATATTTGGAAAATGTGAGTAACTTAAAAAGTTTAAGAAAACCAGAGCATTGCAAAGGTCATGAATACATGTAATTTTTTCATTTTCTCCAGTTAAAGGAAGGAATGTTTGTCAGGGACAGTTTTTCAAAAGACTAGTGTAGTGCTTGTTTTCTAAGACCACTAGAGAACAGGTTTAGTTTTCAGAAAAATACAGGAATTACTGGGTCAGAAATAAGAGAAGGGAGAAAAACCCAAGACAATCTGCTAGTTTTAAAAAAGTAGTATATATTTACTTTTATATGTATTATCTCATTTGAACCTCACAACATCCCATTTTTTATTTTTATAGAGAGGGAGCAGAGATCCATATAAATTATATGTGCAATGCCAAGTAACTAGAAAACTGGCAAAACCAAGCCAGATTAACTCAGCTCCTCTGTGTGTCTCCCGATTTCCTCCCAGTTACTGTTTGGATTACATCATGCTGACCCTAACTGCAAATAAGGAGGCATTGGAAAATATTCTTGGATGACTATTGGAGCATGATTTGAGGTTGAACTATAAATACTTTATGAATTACCACAAAAGAATAAACTAAGTCTGTGTAACATTTATCATTTGCTTGCTTTCATGTAACTAAGTGGAAGAACATATTTGCACAAGATACTCCTAGAGGAGAGATGTATAGGATCAGTATTGTACTGTGGACCTCACACTGAGAAGGGAGTGTTCAGGGCAATTACCAGCTTATGCATAGCCAGACTGCACTTAGGCCCATGGGGAAGGAATTCTCATCCAAATTTCACTTGTGACCAAAACACTAGAATTTTACACAATTATGAAACATGAAGTTGAAGTAAAATAAGTCATGATAAATCTGTGTAGTGGGCTAATAAAAGAATGAGTGAAATACTTGTAGAATTTTTGTTTAAGGATAAGTAATATAGTTACGTTGAGTCAGTTATCACAAAGACATTGATACTAAGTATAGTTCTTCTGACCTTTACTTCTGAAAATGTTGATTGAATACATCTGGAATGGGGACCCAGAATCTCTATTTTTTTAGAAGTGTCTCAGCTGACTCTGGGGCATAGTTAAGTTTAAGAACCACTGAATTGGATCTCAGCTGTGGAGGATCTTGAATATTTAATTGAAGTCTCCAGATTTTATCCAGAGATTGTTATTATTACTTAATTATTCAGTAAATAATTAAGATGTTTATAGGGTACATGTTATTTTCCAAGCATTGGGAATATAAATGTGAAAGAGAGAGCTTGTGCCCTTCAAAAGCAGGAAGTGATGGGGAAACAGAGGTATTACACTCATCAGTATAAAGAGGTTTTCTGAGAAGATACTGAAAAATATCTCAGCCAGCTCTGGAGGAGGTGTCACATGAGGGAAGAAAGTACAGGTTTTCCCAACAGTGGGACCAGTAATGAAATCTTAAGAACGACACCCTGATTATAGTGGTTTTGTTTGACTAAAGTGTGGGTCACAGGATGGTTAGTCAGTTCAGTGACAAGAATGAGAGATGTAGGTAGGGGATAGATTGTGGGAATTTTAAAATACCGTATTTGGAATTCCCTGGCACTCCAGTGGTTAAGCCTCTGTACTTTCATTGCTGAGGGCACAGGTTCTAGTTAGGAAACTAAGATCCCACAAGCTGTGTGGTACAGCCAAAAAATAAGTAGGTAAATAAAATATATTAAGGAGTTTAGATTTCATCTTAACAAGCTATCATAGCTTTTAATCAGGGTTCCTTCTTAAGAAATTGAATCTGATAGCAGTGTGAAGAGTGGATTAAAGTTCTAGAAGGATTTGGAGACTTCAGTTTAGTATACGTTATCATTTAAAAAGTGATTTTGGGAACTCCTTGGCAGTCCAGTGGTTGGGACTTCGTGCTTCCACTGCAGCAGGCATAAGTTGGATCCCTAGAGGGGAACTAGGATCCCACAAGCCACATGGTCAAAATAAAGAAATACAAGTGATTTTGCCATTGGAAAATGGATCAAATTAAGATTGATAATTCAGATTAAAATTTAGTTTTTGTTCTTATTTGTGTAACATTATGTTTCTTTGTGGTATCATGAAAATCATTCATTTTATTCTATCTGTATCAGGCAAATTTAGAGTATACTGCCTGAACCTATTTGCAGTTTGATTCTTGGCATTACCATTGGACAGTCATCACTTGTCTGTAGATGCTGTTCTTGTGACATCACCCATGAAACTTGAGGGATAAATAAAGTCCATTGGAGTCATTATAGCTGTGAATTTAAATAAGATCTTTACAGAACAATTGGTTATAGATGATATTTTATATTTAAACCCTTGTTTAAGAAATCTAGTGGTTAATAGATATTGTGGATTGCCAGCGTTACGTGCAGTTGGTTACCCTTTGCCCTCATTTGCGCCACTACAAACACTGTGGCCTACTTCTGTTCTTCATGTATATCCGGCACACTCCTACCTCAGGTCCTTACTACTGCTTTTCCTTCCGTCTACAGTGCATTCCCCCAGTATCTGTATGGCTCACTTCCGTGCTTCCTTCAGATCTTTGGGAAAATTTCATCTCAGGGGAAATATTTCTTAATCACCCTATTTATAGTTGCAGCTTATGTCTCCTACTTCTTGTCCCCCTTTCCTACTTAATTTTCTCCTTAGCAGCTGTCACCATCTGGCAGACCATGCATTTTATTCTTTGTTTATTGTCTGTTTCCCCTTCCCTAAACTCTTAGTTCCATGGAAGTAGGAACTTGTCTATCTAGCCAGCTATGTATTCATTATTTCTAAAACAGTACCTGGAATAAAGTACACAATTATTAGAAAGAAAGTAGGAATGAATGGGTGAGTGAATGAATGAAAATGAATGGTAGAAAGCATGTATGAATAAATACATAAATGAAGAATATTTAATGATGATAGTGCCTGATATTTCTGTGGGATAGATATGAGGTAATGCATTATAAAATTGATTCTTTTTTTTAAGTTTGGAGAATTTTTTGCTAGTCCGCCTGGCAATATGTTTAACTTAAACTGGCATACAACATTTAGTTGCAGTAGTGTGTTGTAATAAGTGTTGGTAGAAATTGAAATCAAATGGGTTTGTTACTTTTTAAAAATGTTTCCTATTAGTGAAAATTCTATCACCATTGATTGGATTAAGCAATAAAGAAAAATTCTCCTTAATTCTTTTTGGTGATGTATCAAGTAATACATTTATCCACAAATGACTGTTTGAATGCTGGCCAGGTTTATGGTTTGAGATCTCTTTTTTGGGGCAGGTGGAAGTGGTGCTTATAAATCCTAGAGGTGTATGAAGTCTTATTTTCACATCATAGAATGATGTTTTAGAACAGCTTACATAGGTGACTGCACTGGTGGCTGTGGGACTCACCCATTCATTGGAGCCATAGTGAGCTTTAGCTCTGGATGCCTCTGAACTGCTGCTTAGTTGCCAGTTTTGAGAGTTTTACTGCAGTTAATAGATGAGGAGTTGTGAAGAAAGCTTAGAACTCCTCCTCGAACACTTAAAAAACAGATGCTCTGACTCCTCCAAATCCCTCAACTCCAACACATACGCACACACATCCCTACCCCTCACCATCCCATATGCATATGTACATAGTCCGGATAACCAGGTCTAAAATGCAGCTAGTTAAATTCTACACCAAGATGGTGTTGAGCATATTTAAAGCAACTAGATTGTTGACTCCCTTGAGGACCTGCCTGGTTCTGAGTTTTCTTCTCCTTTTTGAGTATGAGGATTACTATTTCACGTTAGGACAGTTCATCTAACAATAACTGCTTTGCCAAAGTCTGCTTTTTTGCACTGAACAAGTACTACATTTATTTATTTTTTTCTGTACTGTGTGCTTGTGTTCATCACTTTTACTTATTAGCTTTGTATTCTTTGCATCCTGTAGCATGTTTGCTGGTGGTTTGTTTTCTCTGGTATTTTGATCAGTTTACATGTTATAGATTTTCTCATCTATAAGAAACAATTTCTTAAAGTATGCACTTTGCACTAAGATTTCCATTCCCTTTCTTTTCTAACTTAATGCACTAAGCATCACTTTGATTCCTCTGATTTTAGGTTTCTGATGTATTCTCGCCTATCTGTTTCTTGATAAATTTTCAAGTTTGTTTTAAAATATTCAAGTTTACAGAAGCTATAGCCTTTATCTTGTCCTTCCAGGCAAATATTACAGTTCCTTATTTTTCAACAGCTTCGCAAAGGCTGAAAAATTTGCCTCGTACTTCCCTCAAAGCCAAACAGTTGCTTCAAACTTCATCTACAAAAAGAGGTAACTACAGCCTCTTACTAAGTTTTAAATTTCAGCAAATGATCAAGTTAGTTAAATCTTTCACCTTTTGGCATACTGAGTCAGTGATGTCTATAGGGCACGTTTTAGTCTTTTTTTTTTTTTTTAATAATAAAATAATGTGGATTCATTCTCTGTTACTTGGATAAATCCAGAAGAAACTAATTTTCTACAGAGGTATGTATGGAGTTTCAATTCTGAAAGGAATAAATGATATTTATTTTTGATAGCTTTTCATATTAGAGAATTTATCATTTTTCTTACCTAAAACTGAGGGTCACTGTTTTAATTTTGTTAGATAAACTAATAAATGCTTTAAAATGTATGAAATGCCAGACATTCTGTATGCAGTATTTTTTCTTCTGACTTTGGTGTTTGGATTTACTTACCTGTAGGATGAAATGGGCCTGTTTTCATATTAGAGATTGATTGAGGTTAGAGCAGAGTTATGGTTAACTGATGATGTTTGGAATATTTATGGAATGGTAGTTTTTATAAGAACTGAGTATTGAAGAAATATCTGAAGGTTGGACATCAAAGCTATCATATTGGTTCCGGGAGGCTGAACGTATGGACAGCTAGGAAAAAGTAGAATTGGGAGAAACACTGTGGGATTGGATAGACCAACAGTAATAAGAATGAATAGGACTTCCCTGGTGGGAAGTGGTTAATAGTCCGTAATTCGGCTTCTCAGGGCAGGGTTTGATTCCTGGTCCCCCTGGTCAAGGAAGTTCCAAATGCCGAGCAGCCAAGAGAGAAAAACAATGAACAGAAACCTCAGAGAATATGGGACAGAATAAATACAGGCAGTGAAGAAAAATATTTCCCCTGTCTGCATAGATTTCCTGACAGCTTCAGAACTCAACAACTAACAAAGATATAAGGATAAAACACTAACAGAATGTTACATGGAAAGAGGAGGTTTGAGGTTTGATTTGTTGAAAAAACAATTTAGTTAATATGGTGACAGAAGTACTGAAATAGGTATCAAAACTTCAGCAAGTTCATTAAAAGCAAATGATTTAACAGTGATTTGGTGGATAAGTATAATTTAAGGAAATACTTTTAGATATTAGAATCCCAAGAATATAGTCAAATAGAAAACAAGAATGTAGGAAAGTTTGTGTTTTGGATGTCAGAAGTTGATCTTAGGGCCTCCAGTAGGGGTGTTTTCTGGTACCTTCTGTCAGAAATAATGATAGACACAATAGATTATGCTCTTTTATTGAAGAAGAAGGTGCCTTACTAAAGATCACTGTAGAAAATGTTCTTAAATTTTTTGAGGGCCCTAGGCCTCTTTTTTGAGATTTCCAAATACTTTTGAATATTTTTAGGTATGGGAGGAAGGTGAAAACAGATGATCATAAAAGGATTCTAGTATCTACAAAAGGGCAGGAGAGGATATTACATTTATATATATATATAGTATTTTTTGTTATGTTCTACAAGCTGCTTCATTTGGGGGGCCTTAGGTTTATATAATTTAAAATTTTTACTTAATTCTGTGTTGCTCTTTATTAGATTGAAAGTGAAAGTGACAGTTGCTCAGTCGTGTCCAACTCTTTGTGACTCTGAACTATATAGTTCATGGAATTCTCCAGGCCAGAATAATGGAGTGGGTAGCCTTTCCCTTCTCCAGGGGATCTTCCCAACCCAGGGATCGAACCTGGGTCTCCCACATTGCAGGCAGATTCTTTACCAGCTGAGCCACAAGGGAAGCCATTATTAGATTGAGAAGATTGTAATTTCTGGCTGACTTTTTGGAGGAAGGGTGATCTCCATTACCCTATGGGTAATCTCCATAGGGCCTATGGAGATTACATTGTTTTTGTGATTCTGAGCTACCAACCTACCTACCCTCTGTGATAACAGGAAAGCTGAGTCTCATAATTCCTGGTACCTCTAGCTGTCTAGTTGACATGGTAAAGGGAGAGTAGTTTGTGCATGTGCATGTTTGATATTTTGTTCTTTTAATTTCATTTTGTTTAATTTCCTAATTATCTTAATCCAGACTCCCATATTTTCTGGTTGGTGTTGTGACTTGGTGATCATTTACACTATTAAGTTCTAAACCAATTGAGAAATGGTTATGACAGGATTTCAAATACTAATTTAATTACTGGTAAAGCTGAATTGGAGAATATCTCTTGACTGGAAGGCCAAAATGGATTTTCTGATTTCCCCTCCTGTCTTGACTTTGTGAGAGAAAGGGGTCTGCTTTGGACTGTGGGATTCTCTGATCTTGTAGGGATGTAAAGCAGACAGGACATATGTTCACAGGTAACTTTGCATATTAAACCTGCCCAGTAGAGAAACATGGACTAGATAGTAAATTGCCACATAAATCAAATGTTCCTTATCCTGGGGATGAACCTCTAATGTTTTCTAGAAAGCTGATTTACTTACTTTAAGGGTTCACAGAATTGTGGGAAGAGGAAGAAGTTTTCCTTAAACTCTTGGAAAAATGGTCGCTGATTTTAATTGCATTTAGTAGTGGCTGGAGTTTGAAGATGGGAAGAGAAGTAAAACTGTGTGGCATGGCACAAAAGAAACACACCATAAACATTTGTTGATGAATACGATCATGCCACTAACTCAAGAAGGCTGGACACATCCCTGTTTGCATTTTCTTCTTGCAAAGCTTTTGGCTTTCTTCATCCCATTTTTCCCTTTGAGAAGAGGGAAGAAACCCATTGTGTGTTTTTAAGACTTCATAGAAATGACTGCTTAAACTGCTTTGATAAAGATATGTTTTATCTACCTCCAGTTGTTGGAAAATCAGTGAAGTAGAGAGAAACAGGGTGGGGGGGACCTAACCAAGTTAGAGGAAGAAAATGACTAATTAGAAAAGTGAATGCAGAGATCAGGGCAAATTTAAATGTTTTTTTTTTTTTTTAATTGTTTTTTATTTTAAAAACAAATTTAAATGTTTTATATTTTTATTTAGAAGGAAAGAAGCAACTAAGGAGTTTGTGATGGTAGCTGTCTAATACTGCTTTAATGTTCTAATTCACTGTATTTTGAGATATTTAACATGAGATAAGCAATAGTTAATCAGAGTCCTTAATGATAAGAACCCAGGAATTTTGTAATTACTCTGGATCCAAAATTTAAAATTTCTTGTGTTCTCTTTTCTGTCAGTTAACATGTACTGAATCTGAAGCAAACAGGATACATGCATTGTATCCTTTTCTCTTTTTTTCTCTGTTCTAGCCCCTCTTTACTTTTTCTTCTATTAACAGTTGTGATCAAAGCCAGCCTCTGCCATAAACAGCTTTTTGAAGCAGTTAAAATGATAGGCATTGCTCTCGCTCCCATGACTTTGTTATATACAGTGGGAGAATGGGAAAGAAGAGCACAGAGAACTGTTCTTGGGGCTCCCTTCAAACACACACATTTCTGTTAGACCATGTCATGCTGTTTTGGAATGATGATTGAATGGATTGTATTTACATTTAGACTTGCTAAGGCTTTCGTGATTTTCTAAGATTCTCTTTTCTTCTCTAGTTAAGTCTTAAGTACATCGATTAATTTCCTTTGCTGATAAAATCCTATTTCAAAATTCCCTCCTCTCTGAAACTTGTACCTTGCTTTTCCTGATTAAATAGGACTGCATTTTAGAATGTTAAAAATCTAATATTCTGTGGTCTTAAAAAGATCACTTGATTCCAGTTTACCCTCATTATATTTTTATTCCTCCCTAGCCCGCAAATTTATAGATAAGGCAAAATGCTGCTGCCATTAGAGAAGGAAACATTTTTTACAGTAGTGAAGCTACAGCTTAGTGCACCTCTTCATAAACTCTCTAGTTTTCCCTCAATTTATTCATTAACCTTATTAAAGTATTTCTCTCCATATCTTGAGATTGTGTTAATAGAACATTTTGACTTCTTTCATAAAGGAGTCCTTTCATTCATCTAAGAACTTAAAGATTAATAAAGTTAAAGTTTAAAGATTAATAAAATTAAAAAGATTTCTGATTTATAAATCTGTATTTTAATCCTTGTTATTTTAAAATACAACACCAATTCAGAAAACCATATAATACATAGAGAACTTAATGAATTCCTATAAGGCAACAACCTTGTGACTACCATTTGTATCAGGAGACTAGAACTTACTCCCTTAGATGCTCTACATCCATCTGCTTCCAAACACAATCCTCTCTTGACCCCTTTTCACCAAAGTAGCCATTCTCCCAAATTTTTATAATTTTTATTTTAGAACTTCCAGAAGTTCCTTACTTCTCTGTATTTGTCATCCAAGTAATCAAACTATAGTTTTGCCTCTTTACTATGTCTTTTTAAGTGTCCCTTAATTTATAGCTTTCCTCCAACTCTTTTCTACCCCTTATTGTTTGAAGAAACCACCAAATCACTTGTCCTATAGATGTTCACACAAATTGGATTTTCTGTGATGTCTTTTATCAGGTTCCTCTGTATTTCCTATAAATTGGTAGTTATCTTCATGCTTAATTAGATTCAGTAATGTTATTTTTGGCAAGACTATTTCATTGGTGGTGGCACTTCTTCAGCCAAAGGTGCATACAGTGGGGTTGCCTGTTTCATGTGATATTAACAGGCATTGGTGCATAATGCCTATATCTTTACTTTATTAGGAATTGCAGAATTGGGTTTTTCAATTCTTTTTCTTATTCTTTGGTAAATCAGCACTAAAGTTTTATTTCAGTGCTTGTTTTTTCCCTTTATTTACCAGTTTGCAAAATAAAAAATTAGCAACCTAGAATTCTCCAAAGATTAACCAGTATTTTTCTTTAATATGTATCATTATAAATGTATAGATTTAAACAAACATTTTTTTATTGTGTTTCAATCTATTCTGGGCATTTTCCCAACTTTGGTAGAAGCATCATCAAGTTGGTGTTCAGGTCTTTTTGACACAACCCTGGTAGTCTTTGATAAAGTCTTAATAAACTGATATGACAAGATTGGCTCATCTTTTACATTTCCTGCCACAGACCTGGATTTAGGTTTTCTTCAGAAAAGCTGTTTTGGTAGGAAATGGAATCTCAAAACCAAAATCTTAGTTATTAGTTATGCTTTTTGCTATCTTATTGGTCATTATTTCTAGGTCTTTTCAGTTACTAGAACTGTATATGTGTAAGTTTGTGTATTTTTTAAGATTGAGAGCCTTAATGAGTTCATGCTAATACTTCCCTTTCAAATTTAGGGCTTTAGCCTCTTTTAACTTATTATCTATCTTTCTTTTATCCTGCTCTGAGAAGCCTATTTCTTGGAAACACATAGAAATAGAGTATCATGTAACAATTTTTCTCCCATGTTTTACACAGAATCTTCTGGGGATAAATAACATTAGTGTAATACACCATACAGTATGGTTACTAAAAACAGTTTATAAAACGTTTCCCATATATTAACTATTCCATATTCTCCTTTATACCTCATTTAGAGATAGCTCTACATTTAAATAATATCTGATGCTTACTACCAGTCTGTTGATATTGTCTCACCAGTCAATTTTTTTATTTAAAGCTTATCCTCTAGTAGATTCCTTCAGAAGGAGTTATGGGAACAATATCCATTCTCTCATTTTTTGTATGTTGGTGACAGCTTGTTTGCTATTTTTATATTTGAAAGTCAGCTAGATATGAAATCTTTGGCTTATATTTTCTTTCCTTGAGTATCCTAAATATATGACTCTTATTTTTTGTCAGGAATAAGAGTTGTTTCTGTTAAAATCATTTGATATTTTTATCTAGATGTCCAAAGGTTTTTTTTTCTCTTTAAAGTCCAATAATTTATGAGAATGCATCTCTTTGTTGGTTCTTCTGAGTTGATTTGCCCAGACTTGTGTTATTTCAATTTAAAGTTGCAGAGATTTAAAAATTTTAGACAAGTTCTTTGAAATTATAGTTTTCATTATTGCGTCCTTTTGCATTGCTCTTCTCTTTTTGTGGGAATCCTTGTACACATATTAGGTGTTCTTTGCCTTCTATATTTGTTGCCTTCTCTTGAATCCTTTTCATCTTTCTTAATTTCTTCTTGTTCTATAAAAGTTTATTTTCATTATTTATTTCTCTTAAAGCACTCTGTTGTGTATGGTGACTCTTGTTCCTTGCATCTTAGACTTCACTTTGAAATGATTTATTTTACGTCTAAATCTTTTCTGTGTTCCACCATCTCACTTTTGAGTGTTTTTCATTATTTATTATTTATGTTCTTTTGTATCTTGTAATTTTCATCTTTGTGTGTGTGTGCACATCAGTTCAGAGAAGGCAATGGCAACCCACTCCAGTACTCTTGCCTGGAAAATCCCATGGATGGAGGAGCCTGGTAGGCTGCAGTCCATGGGGTCGTGAAGAGTCAGACACGACTGAGCGACTTCACTTTCACTTTCCACTTTCATGCATTGGAAAAGAAAATGGCAACCCACTCCAGTGTTCTTGCCTGGAGAAGCCCAGGGATGGCGGAGCCTGGTGGGCTGCCGTCTGTGGGGTCACACAGAGTTGGACACGACTGAAACGATGCAGCAGCAGCAGCAGTGCATCAGTTCAGTTCAGTTGCTCAGTCATGTCTGACTCTTTGTGACCCCTTGAACTGCAATATGCCAGGCTTCCCTGTCCATTGCAGACTCTTGGTGCTTGCTCAAACTCATGTCCATCCAGTCAGTGATGCCATCCAACCATCTCATACTCTGCCATCCCCTTCTCTTCCTGCCTTCAATCTTTCCCAGCATCAGGGTCTTTTCTTTCTTTTTTTTTAAATTTATTTATTTATTTTTTTACATTACAATATTGTAGTGGTTTTGCCATACATTGACATGAATCCACCATGGGTGTTCATGTGTTCCCCATCCTGAAACCCCTCCTCCCACCTCCCTCCCCATCCCATCCCTCTGGGTCATCCTAGTGCACCAGCCCCAAGCACCCTGTATCATGCATGGAACCTGGACTGGCGATTCGTTTCACATGTGTAAATTTACATGTTTCAGTGCCATTCTCCCATATCATCCCACCCTCGCCCTCTCCCACAGAGTCCAAAAGACTATTCTATACATCTGTGTCTCTTTTGCTGTCTCGCATACAGGGTTATCATTACCATCTTTCTAAATTCCATATACATGTGTTAGTATACTGTATTGGTGTTTTTCTTTCTGGCTTACTTCACTCTGTATAATCGGCTCCAGTTTCATCCACCTCATTAGGACTGATTCAAGTATATTCTTTTTAATGGCTGAGTAATACTCCATTGTGTATATGTACCACAGCTTTCTTACCCATTCATCTGCTGATGGACATCTAGGTTGCTTCCGTGTCCTGGCTATTATAAACAGTGCTGTGATGAACATTGGGGTACACGTGTCTCTTTCAATTCTGGTTTCCTCGGTGTGTATGCCCAGCAGTGGGATTTCTGGGTCATATGGCAGTTCTATTTCCAGTTTTTTTAAGGAATCTCCACACTGTTCTCCACAGTGGCTGTACTAGTTTGCATTCCCACCAACAGTGTAAGAGGGTTCCCTTTTCTCCACACCCTCTCCAGCATTTATTTCTTGTAGACTTTTGGATCGCAGCCGTTCTGACTGGCGTGAAATGGTACCTCATTGTGGTTTTGATTTGCATTTCTCTGATAATGAGTGATGTTGAGCATCTTTTCATATGTTTGTTAGCCATCTGTATGTCTTCTTTGGAGAAATGTCTATTTAGTTCTTTGGCCCACTTTTTGATTGGGTCTTTTATTTTTCTGGAATTGAGCTGCAGGAGTTGCTTGTATATT
>NW_011495013.1:8115812-8141750 GCF_000754665.1 Bison bison bison
CTCCACACTGTTCTCCACAGTGGCTGTACTAGTTTGCATTCCCACCAACAGTGTAAGAGGGTTCCCTTTTCTCCACACCCTCTCCAGCATTTATTTCTTGTAGACTTTTGGATCGCAGCCGTTCTGACTGGCGTGAAATGGTACCTCATTGTGGTTTTGATTTGCATTTCTCTGATAATGAGTGATGTTGAGCATCTTTTCATATGTTTGTTAGCCATCTGTATGTCTTCTTTGGAGAAATGTCTATTTAGTTCTTTGGCCCACTTTTTGATTGGGTCTTTTATTTTTCTGGAATTGAGCTGCAGGAGTTGCTTGTATATTTTTGAGATTAATTCTTTGTCCGTGGGTCAGTTCTTCACATTAGGTGGCCAAAGGATTGGAGTTTCAGCTTCAGCATCAGTCCTTCTAATGAATATTCAGGACTAATTTCCTTTAGGAAGGACTGATTTGATCTCCTTGCAGTCCAGGGGATTATCAAGAGTCTTCTCCAACACCACACTTAAAAAGCATCAGTTCTTCGGTGTTCGGCTTTCTTTATAATCCAACTCTCACATCCATACATGACTACCCGAAAAACCATAGCTTTGACTAGATGGACCTTTGTTGTGTATGCATGGTAGACATATTTGGCAAGATTTCACCATTAGTAGAAGTATTATTCTATTATTTATTTTCTTACTTTCTTTTTTTTCATATAATAGCTTTATATGAAATTTGGCCTCATTCTTTCTGTTGTTTATTGTTCTGTGAAATTGGTTTTCTAAACACTTAGAAAGGGAGTTTTAAGTTTCTAATTTATGGCTGTAGTGCTCCCTCTTCTGTTGTTTTAGGGAACTGTTCGAAAATAGGGCTATTTATTTTCTGAGGTTTCTTGCTTTTATTCTCCTCCCTTATTTTAAAATTCATTCTTTTAAAGTGTACGCAAAAAAAGGGTGATACAGTTAACCCGTGAACAACATGGGTTTGAACTGTGTGGGTTCACTTATACATGGATTTTTTCACTATGCACATGTGCGACACTACTACACGGTCTGTAGTGGCTGAATCCACAGGCGCAGAACCATGCATACAGAGGGCCAACTGCAAAGTTATGTGTGGATTTTCCACTGTGAAAATGGTCAGCACCTCTAACTCCTTGAATTACTCAAAGATCAGATCATAAGTTGAGCAGCTGTTAACCACTGTCTGATTTTAGAAATTTTCGTCACCCCATAAGAAATACAGGCACTGTTAGCAGTCAGTCCCCATTCCCCACTCCTTCCAGGCACTGGCAACCACTAATCTGTCTCTGGATTTGCCTGTGCTATACATTTCATATCAATAGATTCATACAATATGTGATCTTTGCAGCTGGCTTATTTCACTTACCATAACATTTCCAAAGTTCTTCGTATTTAGCATGTATTAGTACTTTGTTCCTTTTTTATTGCCAAATAATATCCCATTGTATGGACACAAACCAATTTTGTCTATCCATTCATCAGTTGGTGGACATTTGAGTTGTTTCCCATTTTGTATCTATTGTGAATAATGCTGCTGATGCTGCAGATGTTTGTTGGTAGCTTATTTATTATCTATCAGTGTTTTTGTATATATGGAAGAAAAGCTAGTGAAGTCGATTCTCACAGGTTTCTTCTGCCTTTATGTTTAATAAATATTCTCTTTATATGCTTAGAAAAATAATGGCAAGTACTGTATACTAATGAAAGAAGAAATCAAAGACTTTTTTATGATTACTTGTTAGCCATTAAAAATTTAATATGCCTTGGTGTCATATCTTATCAAACTTGCATAGGATAGTAGCCCCACAAATAAACTTTCTGAGTCTAGCTGAAATTTAAAATGTTAAAAATGATATTTTAACTTTTAGTCCCAGAGGTGTTTCTCCTTTGGTATTACCAGTCTGGGAATCAGGAGACCTGGATTCAAGGCCTCATTTTCCTATTTATTTGGTCAGTTGATTTCTGTGATTATGGCAATTTTCGTTCACTATAGAGTGGAAGGGTTGTACTAGATGGTTACTACCATCTCGTTTAACAAGGATTCTTTAACTTTGTAATGAGAGAATCATATTTACTTCATCTCTGTGGCCTTTAATAACCAGAAATTATTTTTAAAGCCCTTACTATGTCAGTAACCTGTTGCCCATCATTTATGGTGCATAGATCATTGAGGGGCTGGAATGAGTAGTATAATTAGGATAACTGACAAGGAAGTATTTTTGTCCTTATTCTTTATTAATTAACTGAATGGCATATATGTTTTAATAAGTATTTTGTTCCCCATTAGTCTTGGTGGCCAATGTTTGGCATTATGTGTGTTTTTATTGCAAACTATATATTTATTGGACATTTACATATTTTTTAAAAATTATACAATTAATGTAATTTGTAGTTTGGTTGACACATGACTGAAAACAACCACTTGATATGTCTAGTTTTTATATTGCAAGATAGTGTTTAATGTTGTGATAGATTATTTGTAAAAAATTCAGTGAATATCAAGATGAATACAGTATACAGTTTAATCAGTTTCTGTTTTTTAGAGTGAAGTGCCTGCTGAATTATTTAAGCCTTAAATAGAAAATAAACAGATTTTTATTAAATGCTTATTAAAAGACAAAAGTGAGTATTTGAAAAACAAGAATCCTCATATCACCCACCATTCCATTTTAGAGATGACTCTGACACCACAGTTAACATTCTTAGTCATGTCAGTTTTATAAATAGAATTCTAATTCTTGCTTGGGGCAGATAACATTCCTTCATTTTGTGCCTTGGTTCAAGTATAATTCTTGATATCCAAAATGAGTAAAGAGAAATTATATCCTGCTGTCATAATTAATTTGGGTGATAGAGCCTAACTTACTTAATGCCTATATTTTAGTCAGTTTATCAGAACAGCCCAGGAGACTGTCCTGAGTGGCATTGTTGAATATCTTTCCAGAAAACTGAGCTGCAGCAGGCTGAGAGGCACCACATTCCCTGGGTATGGGAGGCATGGATATGATTTGTCTTATAAATCCTGTAATATTTTACATTTTATCAACAGTTTGCTTATACATTACTCATTTGATCTTCACAGCTAACCTATGGTATCTGCTGAAACTTGTTTTGTTAGATTTGCATCTATGTATGTATTTTTCTCTATTTTGGGATGCAGTGCAAATGGTATTGCATTTAAAATTTATATTTCCATACACTTACTGCGGGCATATAGAAATATAATTGGTTTTTGTATGTTTATCTTACATTTTGTGACTTTCCTGAGCTTAGAATTTCTGGAAGATTTTATTTTTTGTCTGTTTTTTAGATTCCTTGGGATTTTCTGTGTAAAAAGAGTTTTTTTTCCCCCCTAACTTGTTGTTGTTCAGTCGCCCAGTTGTGTCTGACTCTTTGTGATCCTATGGACTGCAGTATTTCAGGCCTCCCTGTCCCTCACTATCTCCTGGAGTTTGCCCAAGTTCGTGTCCACAGCGTCGGTGATGCCATCCAGCCATCTCATCCTCTGACACTTTCTTCTCCCTCTGCCCTCAGTCTTTCCCAGAAATCTATTAGGTTGGTGCAAGAGTAATTACAGTTTTGTACTATGAATTTTAAATCATAACTAGGCTCAAACACATCTTTATTAATCAAAATAGGAACCATTACAATAGACACATTTTTGCCAATGAGAAATAGGTTTGCTTATTCCTAGAGCATAAAAATCTGTGCTTCGGGATTTGATGAACTCTTGGAAAGCATTTTCTGCCTCCTGTGGTTGTGGATCCATTTTCCCTGCAAAAAGTTGTCGAAGATGCTTAAAGAAATAGTAGTCGATTGATGAGAGGTCCGGAGAATATGGTGGATGAAGCAAAATTTAGTAGCCCAATTTGATCAACTTGTGAAGCATCAGTTGTGTAATGTGCAGTCAGGCGTTGTCGTGGAGAAGAATTGGGCCATTTCTGTTGACTGATGCCGGCTGCAAACGTTGCTTGTTTTTGTTACATCTCATTAATTTGCTGAGCATACTTCTCAGATGTAACAGTTTCGTTAGGATTCAAAAAGCTGTAGTGGATCAAACCACAGCAGACCACCAAACAGTGACCATAACCTTTGCATGCGAGTTTGGCTTTGAGAAGTTCTTTGGATCTTTTTCTCAGTCCAGCCATGAGCTGGTCCTCATCGGTTGTTATACAAAATCCTGGTTTCATCATACATCACAATAGGATTGCAAAATGGCTCATTGTGTAGAATAAAAGAAGACAATACTTCAAAATGACAATTTTCTGATTTGCAGTCAGTTCATGAGGCACCCACTAACTGAGCTTTTTCATCTTCCCAATTTGCTTCCTCTGCCAAACCACCACAGAATGGTCGACATTGAGACTTAGGCAACTTCTCATGTGGTTAGTTGTAAGAGGATTAGCTTCGATGATGTCTCTCAGTTGGCATCTTCCAATGGATGGCCACTATGCTCCTCCTCTGCAGTGCTCTCTTCTCCTTTGTAAAACTTCTTGAACCACCACTGCACTGTATGTTCCCTAGCAGTTCCTGGGCCAAATGTGTTCTTGATGCTGTGAGTTGTCTCCGCTGCTTTATGACCCATTTTGAACTAAATAAGAAAATCACTTGAAGTTGCTTTTTGTCTAACATCATTTCCATAGTCTAAAATATAAAAAATAAGTAATAAGTCATTAGCAAAAAGCATAAAGCAAGAAATGTGAATTAAAATGATGTGTAACATAACCACCTTTATGAAGAATGTATTCCAGTATCAAATGGCAAGTTTCAACAATGTAAAAAACCTGTTATGTTTGTACCAACCTAAGGTCCATTGTTTTCTGTTCTTATTTATTGCACTCACTGGAACTTCTGGCACTGAGTTGCATAAGAGTGATGAGAGCATATATCCTTACCTTGTTCCTGATCTTAGAGGGGAAGCATTCAGTCTTTCCTCATTAAATATAATGTTCAGTTCAGTCACTCAGTCATGTCTGACTCTCTGCAACCCCATGGACAGCAGTATGCCAACTCCTGGAGTTTACTCAAACTCATGTCCATCGCATTGGTGATGCCATCCAACCATCTCATCCTCTGTCATCCCCTTCTCCAACCCTCAGTCTTTCCCAGCATCAGGGTCTTTTCAAATGAGTCAGTTCTTCGCATCAAGTGGCCAAAGTATTGGGGTTTCAGCTTCAGCATCAGTCCTTGCAGTGAATATTCAGAACTGATTTCCTTTAGGGTTGACTGATTTGATCTCCTTACAGTCCAAGGGATTCTCAAGTCTTCTGCAACACCACAGTTTAAAAGCATCAATTCTTCGGTGCTCAGCTTTCTTTATAGTCCAACTCTCACATCCATACATGACTACTGGAAAAACCATGGCTTTGACGGGACGGACCTTTGTTGGCAAAGTAATGTGTCTGCTTTTTCATACGCTGTCTAGGTTGGTCATAACTTTTCTTCCAAGGAGCAAGTGTCTATTAATTTCATGGCTGCAGCCACCATCTGCAGTGAATTTGGAGCCCAAAAAAATAAAGTCTGACACTGTTTCCACTGTTTCCCCATCTATTTGCCGTGAAGTGATGGGACCAGATACCATGATCCTAGTTTTCTGAATGTTGAGCTTTAAGCCAACTTTTTCACTCTCCTCTTTCACTTTCATCAAGAGGCTCTTTAGTTCTTTGCTTTCTGCCATAAGGGTGGTGTTATCTGCATATCTGAGGTTATTATTATATATTGTTTATATTGTTATATCATGTAAGTATAATGTTAGCTGTAGATTTTTTTGTAGGTGCTCTTTATCAAGTTGAAGTTCCTGTTCCATCTTTTTCTGAAAATTTTGTCATGAATATGTGTTGAACTTCGTCAAATGCTTTTTTCCATCAAAAATAGGTGGGCTCATGTACTTTTTCTTCTTTAGCCTGTTATTGTGGAGGATTATGTTGATCGATTTTCAAATATTGAACTATCTTTGCATCCTGGAAAAAAACCCCACTTGATCATGGTGTATAATTTTCTTTTATATCACTGAGTTCTTTTTGTTTATATTTTGTTAAGAGTTTTATGTCCATATTCCTGAGAGGTATTGGTCTTCAAGTTTCTTTTTTGACACTGTCTTTTTCTGTTTTGATATTATGGCTGATACTTCATAAAATGAATTTTGATTTATTCTCTCCTCTTCTCTTTTCCGGTAGAGAGTATATGGAATTGATGTTAATTCCTCTTTAAACATTTGGTAGATTTTTTCAGTGAAGTTGTCTGTGCCTGGAGGTTTCTCTTTCAGAGGATTTCGAGTTATGAAATTCAGTTCAGTCAGTTCAGTTCAGTCACTCAGTCATGTCTGACTCTTTGCGACCCCATGGACTGCAGCATGCCAGGCCTTCCTGTCCATCACCAACTCCCGAAGCCTACTCAAACTCATGTCCATCGCGTCGGTGATGCCATCCAACCATCTCATCCTCTGTTGTCCTCTTCTCCTCCTGCCTTCAATCTTTCCCAGCAGCAGGATCTTTTCTAAGGAGTTGGTTCTTTGCATCAGGTGGCCAAAGTAATGGAGTTTTAGCTTCAGCATCAGTCCTTGCAGTGAGTATTCAGGACTGATTTCCTTTAGAATTGGCTGATTTGATCTCTTTGCAGTCCAAGGGACTCTCAAAGTCTTCTCCAGCACCACAGTTCAAAAGCACCGATCTTTGGCACTCAGCTTTCTTTATAGTCCAACTCTCAAATCCATACATGACTACTGGAAAAACCATAGCTTTGACTAGACAATCCGTTGTTGGTAATCAGTTTCCTTAATAATTATACGGCCATTCAGTTTATCTGTTACATACCAGATGAGTCACGGTAGTTTGTGCATTTTGAACAGTTGGTTCTTTTCATCTAAATTGTCAAATTAACATGTGTAGAATTGTTCTCAGTACTCCCTTATGGTCCTTTTAACGTCTCCAGGGTCTGTAGTGATATCCCATTTCACTACTGATACTATGTATTTTCTCTCCTTTTTATTTTGTCAGGTTTGTCAGTTGTGAAAGAACTCTCTATTTCATTGATTTTTTTTTCTGTGCTCTTCTATTTTCAGTCTCATTAATTTTTGCTCTTTATTATTTTCTTCTGCTTGCTTTGAGTTTTTTTACTCTACTTTTTCTAGGTTTTTGAAGATAGGAACTTAGATTACTGATGTAAGACTTTCTAATTATGACCCACAAACTTTGATATTTTGTATTTTAATTTTTATTCAGTTCCATATATTATAAAATTTCTATTCAAGTGTATTGTTTGGTTTTCAAGTGATTTTTAAAATCTTTGTTACCTTTTAGTTATTGATTTCTAGTTTCATTGTATTATGATCAGAGAAAGTACTCTTTGTAATTTGAGTTTTTTAAAAACTTGTTCAAGTTTGCTTTATGGCCCAGGGTATAGTCTGTCTTGACTTGGTTTCTGTGGACACTTGGAAAGAATGTGTTTTCTCCTGTTGTTGAGTAGACTGTTCTGTTGATATAAATGTCAATTAGATCCTATGATTGGTGGTGGTGATGTTGAGTTTTTACATACACTTGCTTGTTTTCTGTCTAGTTCTGTTAGTTGAGAGGGAGATGTTGAAATCTCCCAACTGTTATGGGTTTGTCTATTTCTGCTTTCAGTTCAAAGTATTTCCTTCACATGTTTATAGCTGTCTTTAGTATGTACACATTTAGGATTGGCTTGTCTTGGTAATTTGACCCTGCTTTCATTATGTATTATCCTTCCTTGTCCTGTGTAATTTTCTTTTTAATTATCTGATATTATTGTAAACACCATGCTTTGCGTTTTGTATTGTTGGCATGATATATCTTTTCCCATCCCTTAACTTTCAACCTCCCTATATTTTTATATTTGAAGTGAGTTTTCTTACAGGCAGCATAAACTTAGGTTATATTTTAAATGCATTTCTACCAAATCTGGCTTAATAATTGATACAGATGGCCCATTTACATTTCGTGTAATTATTGATGTGCTTAAGTCTGCCATTTTATTTGTTGTTTTCTGTTTGTTTTCCCTATTTTTCATTTATCTGTTTTCTTTTTCTTGCATTCCTGTGGGTTACTTGAACATTCTTTAGAATTCCATTTTGACTTACAGTGTTTTTTCCCTTTTAGTTTTATTGAGATGTAATTGGCATACAACACTGTATATATATAAGATATACAACATAATGATTTGATTTCCATACATTATGAAATGATAGCCAATTAAGTTTAGTGAACATCCATCATCTCATGCAGCTACAAAACCAAAAAATCTTAAGATTCACTCTTCTAGCAACTTTCATATATAACATACAGCAGTTAATTAAGTTCTATCAATACATTATACCCCTGGTATTTATTAGTCTTATAATTGGAAGTTTGTACCTTTGGACCAACTTTGTCTGATTTTCTCTCTCCACTATGGCAGCCACAAATGACTTAAATGTAGTGTTTTTGAGTGCATATATTTGCATAGTTATTATAGTGACTGTATTACATTATATATGCATTACATCATATATACATATCAGTCTCTCATAGCTCAGTTGATAAAAAATCCACCTGTAATGCAGGAGACCCTGGTTTGATTCCTGGGTCGGGAAGATCCACTGGAGAAGGGATAGGCTACCCACTCCAGTATTCTTGGGCTTCCCTTGTGGCTCAACTGGTAAAGAATCTGCCTGCAATGCCGGAGACCTGGATTCGATCTCTGGGTTGGGAAGGTCCTGTGGAGAAGGGAAAGGCTACCCACTCCAGTATTCTGGCCTGGAGAATTGCATGGACTATATAGTCCATGGGGTCACAAAGAGTCGGACATGACTGAGCGACTTTCACTTCACTTCACTGTTGATGTTATCATTTTATCAGTTCAAGTATGTAAACCTTACCTTTTTTCATGTATCTTTACCCTCACCCTATTTATAATTGTCATAAATATTTACTTTAATATTTCCAATGACATTAGTATTACAAATTTTTCTTAAACCTGCAAATATAATTTTGAAAACTCAAGGAGAAGGAAAGCCTGTGTGTCTGCCTATATTTTTGTTTACCTTATTCTTTCTTCCTTTCTGGTATTCAAGGGTTCCATCTTTTTATCATCTTCTGCCTGTTTATAGAACTTGTTCGGCTGGGTTTTTTTGGCAGGGTGATGGGGAGGAAATGGGTCTGCTGCCCACACATTGTCTTGGTTTTCTTGTCTTGAGAATGTCTTGATTTTCCTTTAATTTTTCTAGGATATTTTCTCTGGGCATAGGATTCTGCATTGACATTTCTTTTCTTTCAACTCTTGTAAAGTTTATGCCACTTTCCTTCTAATCTCTGTGGGTTATGATGGGAAGTCCACTGTTGTTAAAAATTCATCTTCCCCTATAGGTTATGTATTATCTCTCTCTCTGACTTCAAGGTTTTTATTGTGTTTCATGTTCAAAAGTTTAACTGTGATGTGTTTTGACATGGATTGCTTTGGATTTATCTAGTTTAGTGTTCTCTTAGTTTTCTGAATCTTCAGGTTTATGTCCTTTAGCAAATATGGTGAGTTTTAATATACGAAAGTCATTGTTTCCCACTATGCTTTTTGTCCTCTCTTTGTCCTTTCTTCCTAGTACTCCAGTGATATACAGATGTAAGCCTCTTGTAACCCTGCAGGTCCCTGAAAATTCTGTTCGTTTCTTTCTTTCTTTTTTTCTGTTGAAGTATTAATAGTTAGTTTAGAGTGCTGTGTTAATTTCTGCTGTACAACAAAGTGATTCAGTTATACATATATATACATTTTAAAAAATTCTTTTTAATTATGGTTTTATCACATGATATTGAATGTAGTTCCTTGTGCTATGCAATAGGATCCTGTTGTTTATCTGTTCTGTATGTAATGGTTTGCCTCTGCTAATCTGAAACTCCCAATCCATCCCTCCCCCCACTTCATTCCCCCTTGGCAACCACAAGTCTGTTCTCTGTGTCTGTTTCTGTTTCATAAATAGGTTTATTTGTGTCATATTTTATATTCCACATATAAGTGATATATGGTATCTGTCTTTTTTTTAACATATTTCACTTAGTCTCATAATCTCTAGGTTCATCCATGTTGCTGCAAATGGCATTATTTCATTCTTTTTTTTACAACTGAGTAATATTCTATTGTGTATATGTAACACATCTTGTTTATCCATTCATCTGTTGATTGATATTCAGGTTGTTTCCAGGTCTTTGCTATTGTGAATAATAGTTCTGCTGTGAACATAGGACTTTGTTTATCTTTTTGAATTGTGGTTTTGTCTGGATGTTTGCCTGGGAGTGGGATTGCTGGATCATATGGTAGATCTATTTTTAATTTTTTGAAGATCCTCTGTACTGTTTTCCATAGTGGCTGCATCAGTTTACATTCCCACCAACAGTGTAGGAGGGTTCCTTTTTTTCCACACCATCTCCAACATTTATTATTTTGTAGAGTTTTTTATCATGGCCTTTCTGATGGGTGTGAGGTGGTACCTCATCATAGATTTGATTTGAATTTTTCTAATGATTGAGTATCTTTTCATGTGCGCATTGGCCACCTGTATGTCTTCTTTGGAGAAATGTCTATGTAGGTCTTCTGCCCATTTTTCAATTGGTTGGTTGTTTTTTGCTGTTCAGTTATATGAGCTGTTTGTATATTTTGGAAATTAAGCCCTTGTTTGTCCCATCATTTGTAAATTTGTTATACCATTCTTTAAGTTGTTTATTCATTTTGTTTATGGTTTCCTTTGTTATACAAAAGCTTGTAAGTTTGATTATGTCCTATTTGTTTATTTTCACTTTTATGTTTATTGCCTTGGGAGACTTTTTTTTAAGTCTGTTTTCTCTCCACAAGCCACAGGGTGCAGCCAAAAATAATAAGAATAGAATTCCTAAAGTTTTTTAAAAAGTTCTATCTAGCTCTTCAAAAAATCTTTTAATTCTCATCTCATATTTATATTTTTTTATATCCTTAAGCTTGTATATAATAGTATTTATAAACTATTACAGTAGTTCAGTAGCTCAGTCATCCCTGTGACTTCTTAATCTGTTTGTCCTGACTAATTTTTAGCCTAGTTTTGGTTATCACTTTACAGTTTCTTTATATGTCTACTAGTTTTTATTGGTTAGTAGACATTGTGAAGTTTTATGTTGTATGCTGGATTTTGTTATCTAATTTTAAATAGTGTGGACTTTGTTCTGGTAAACAGTTATTTATAGATTAGTGTGATCCTTAGAGCAAGGATCAGCAAACATTTTCTTAAAGAACCAGATAGTAAATATTTTAGGATCATGGGTGATATGGTCTCTATTGTAACTGTTTTACTTTGTAGCTGGAAAGCAGCCATAGACAATAAATATAAACATACAAATGTTGCCATATTCTAATAAAACTTTATTTACAAAAGCATTTTAGTTTCCCATGAGTGGTAACCTGCTGATCCCTGCTTTAGTGGCTTTTTGTTGAGTTTTGTTAGAGTGGATTTAGAGTTGTTTTATTCTAGAACTAGTTTATTCCTTTTAGAGTGTCCCCTGATTGCCCTGAATATTTGGCAAGGATTCTCTGCTCTAACTGGTTGAAACTTAAACGTGTCCTAGTCCTGTATAAGCTTTGGAAACTGTTCAGTTTACTACATGCCTTCTTTGCTCAGTCATATGGAGCTTTACTTGGTGAGTGCACAGCTCAGTATTCAGGCAGAGGTTCAAACAGACCTGAGTTATAGAGGTCTTCTGGAGCACCTCCCTCCTCTAAGGTACTTTGCCCCTCAGAGTCCAATTTTTGTCTCCTCAACTCAGCAAGATAATTTTGATATTCTCTGGATCCTCCTCCTCATTCTATAATCCAAAAAGTCCACCACCATCCCCTCCCCAAAAAAAGCCAGAGAGCTCATCATATTTATTTTCCTTCTCTCAGGAATTACAGTCCTGTACTGCCTGTTGTTCAATATTTGAAAATCGTTTTTATGTATCTTACCCAAATTATAGAGGTGCTTATAGCAGGAGGGTAAGCCCTGTCCTGTTTTTGTCAACATGGTCGGACGCTCCTATTGTGGTTTTAAAATAAGTATATTGATTTCATTCCAAACTAGATTTTCTGGGGATGGTGCTTGGGCCCCTCTCCCCCTCCTTTTAATGTTCCTTGGGATTTTGATACACAGTCAAGCTTTCTCTCTATTCATATCTTAGGCAAAGTAATGCAGGTTCAGAGAGAATAGGGTGACTCTGATTTCTTTCTCCCTTTTCCTCTGAACTCTCCTCCCTTATCCCCATCTATCATTCACTCTGAACCCCCACCCCAGAGTTCTTTGTTAGGTAAAGCATATTAAGGTAATATTTTTTTATCTATATTGTATGTAGGCATTCATAGGTATTTGAAGAAACCTTCCAGAGGTGATTTATCCAAATAGAATAAGCAGGAAAGGACAAATGAATCCCGCAACATCTGAGCTTACAATGCTAAGGGACCACCACAATAATAAAATTTATTTTGAAGTCTTATTTTGACAAAAATTACTTCAATTGTACATTTAATTCTTTTGTATATCATTACTTGTTTTAATAATGTCTTTTAACTAACTACTTAGTAGAATTGACATTCCAGCAAAACATAGCGTCTCTATCCTATGACTTCATATAGTTCTTGATGTGCCCCTAGATTTTAACTTCCTTACTTGCTGAAGCACAACAGAAGCAGGTTCAGTTTCTAAGATTTAAGTTACACTGTGGATGAGAGAGGACTTACTTTCCAGGTACTTGATACATGTTTACATGATTGTTTCTTTGAGGGGAAAGTGTGTTTGAAATTCTAGTCAACCGTCTAGTAGCCAGCACTTTTTTCACCTCTACAATGTGGCTTAGGTTGGTTGCCGTGCTGAAACAGAATGCTGCAGTGTCTTTTCTGTTATTGTGGATTCCTAGCTCACCTAGTTAAAAATTAAAACACTGTTATCAAGGATAGTTACAGTCCTCTGAGTAAGGACTTGGTTACTTAAGAGCTGCTAGTGATCTTTATGTAAATGTATATATTACCCAAGAAATATTCTTTACTCCTTGCATTTCTATAGAGTGAATTTTCAGGAATACAGATGTACTGGTGCCCAGTCATAAAGCAGCAGTTTCACTTGCACTTGATTTCCACTGAAAACGTTGATTTTTCTTTGCCATTCTGCAGTACCTTCTCCAGGTAAATTCCGCTCCCCTGCAGCACCATCTCCTTTGGCTCTTCGGCAACCAGTAAAAGCATTTAGTAACCATGGCTCTGGTTCTCCTGGTAGCCAAGAAACAACACAACTCATGCAAACCACTTCCTCACCTGGGCCTCCCATGGTTCAGAACACAGTCCCAGCAAATCCTCCCAGCAATATCAACAGCACTACTCTAACCAGACCTGCAGGGACAACTGTGATGAGAAGTGGCTTGCCCAGACCCAGTGCCCCTTCTGCTGGGGGTATACCAGTGCCTCGCAGCAAACTTGCACAGCCTGTTCGCAGGTAAGTGGCAAATACTCTGTTTTGACCATCCTGAGTATAGGAAAGTGGGTAGACAGGAATTACCTTCAGTTCTGATAGTGAAGATCAGGAGTCCTAGTGGGTTCCCACTAAAATCATTAAAATTTGAATAAAACATTACTTTCAAGAAATTCTCACTTGGGACACTGGGGTATTATATCACTTTGATTCAGATTAAATTTGCCCAGATGCCTGGTATGATTAAGCATCTTGGTGAATTCCTAGGAAAAATTGTTAGAACCACTCCATCCAGTTGTGGTATTTGTTCATTTTGAATATAATGAGATTCAGTAAAGATATTAAAAGCATAGTAGAACCTACAATGAGATTTAAGATACAACTTGTAGCTGTCAGGTCTGAGTGTGTAATCCAGGATGTTGGTTTTCAAATCTCACTACAGTTCAGAATGTTCTGTGGAGTTTATGTAAATATAGAGGCTGAGTTTTGCCCACAAAGTAGATCTGGTGTGAAGCCCCAGATCTGTAGGTATGCTGTTTTTAAATTTGTTTGTTTAATCTTCAGATGATTCTGAGCCTACCCAGATTGGGAGTCACATATATGTAGTCATATCTGTACCTTTCAGATATGGTGGTAAGGACTGTGCTTACCACCATCATTAGGTGTTGAATGTATTAAACTTGAAATATTTATTTGCATGAAAGAAGTGCTTTTGTGCCTTAAGCATTGAAACTGAATTAACCATACTTCTTTTATTTCTAAGATAATATATTACATTTTTGAGTTCAGTAGAGTACAACAGTTTTTCAGTCCCTGCGTCAGGATGATCCCTTGGAGGAAAAAATGGCAACCCACTCCAGTATTCTTGCCTGGAGAATCTCATGGACAGAGGAGCCTGGCAGGCTTCAGTCCATAGGGTCGCAGAGTCGGTCATGGCTAAAGCGATTTAGCATGCACATGCACACCTTACTTAATTTTTACTATAGCATTAGACATATAGGTACTGTTGTTATGCCTATTTTTCAGAGAATATTAAAATTTAATGAAGTTAAGTAATTTGCCTGAGACTTCAACTAGCAACATACAGTTCCAAGTATGTCTGACTTCAGAGTCCTTTTAAGCTCTGTCCCATTTTGCCTCTCTCATGATGGTGACACTGTGCCACTGATAACACATTCATCAGTTTACCCCTCAAATAAGTAAGTAATAAGTTTGGTCATCCATTTGGTTGGAAAAGACAAGACAGTCTTTTCTCTTACTGCAGTGTCTATGTTAACAAAAAAGAGGTTAGTGCAGTTACCTGATGCCCAGTAAAACTTAAAGTTGTGGACATGCCTGATGTAGAATGGTCGTGCTAATAGCTGTTTAGAGCTTTGATCTCAGCAGTCCCCTGGAACATTGGATTGTGTTGCAACCTACAAAGTAATTGATATGCGTGGAAGATAGCATGGTAATGTTCCATAAAACCTTGCAAATCATTCTGTAAAATTGCTTTATTTCAGATCCTTGCCAGCTCCTAAAACCTATGGCAGCATGAAAGATGACAGTTGGAAAGATGGCTGTTACTGACCAGCAAAGACAAGAATGCAGAGGTCCACAGCTTCATGGATACCCCTTCACCAGGCTAAAAGACAACTTTTATATGCAGACTGTTCAGATAAGACTCTTGGGATTTATAAAATCCCAGCCCTCTCTGTCTTAATTAGCACAAATTGACAGAGATGATCAAACAGCACTTTAATGACATTTAACATCAGATGTGTTTGGTAATCATACAATCACTCTCCATGGAATCACTTTTAGTTTTATTTAATAGCAACTAAATTGATTTTTTAATATTTGACAGAGGCCAATATCTGGGCAAAAAACTAATGGATGCCAAAGAGAAATGCCCATCTGTAAATGAGAGCATACCTTTGTGCACAAGGTGAATTCTAGCTATCCAAAACTTCACATTCAACCTAAGTTACTGTATACATAGTATCAATAAATATTTGTGTTAATGAGAACTAATATTCTGACTAATTATCTACAATGTTTCACTAGTACTCCAGGAAACTAGATTGAGATGGAAGGGGACAGGGTGGGAAGAAACCTGGGCTAGAGATTTAAAACACAGTACCTAAATTTGGGAGAATCCTATAAATTATTTTCACAGATTCATTAGAAAAATTGTCATTTTGTTTAATCTTAAGTTTTGGATGTAGCTCACGTATCACCACCACCAGATAGTGTTACACCGTGCATCCATCATGTTGCATTGACATATCAGACTTTTGTGTGTTTGTTTTGATTGCCAAAAGGGCTTAATATCAGTTGTACAATCTTTCTAAACTTTATAGCTCCTGGCTCAGGAAAGATAGCCTTTGCTATTGAAGCCAACTTCTTCACATGCTGTTATCTGTTACAGGACTAAGAGATCTTGTTTTTATTAGCAGGTTTCCATGATGGGAAAGAGCAAGTAGTATGTGTCTTTATTCTCGATATAAATAACACCACTTCAGTGCTTATAACCTGGAACAAAACCATACAATAAGGGGGAGGGGGTGTAATCTATGCACTTAACGTTCAAAAACTCTGGTAATGACAGTTGTATTGTTACTATTAATTGACCTAGCAGCCTATTATGTGGTGGGAAATTATAGCCTGCTGAATCCTATTTAAGTTTATCTGCTTTAAACTGAGCAACTGTTTCAAAACACCCTTTGAAAATACTGTCCCTTTTAGATTCTGTCTGACGTCAGTTTTGGGATTTGGGGGTACAAATGAAACCTACTACATGTGACTCTAACCTGTTAAACACTTGCTCTGTGATGGCCCTTATATATATCCTAGAAATAACTAATTTGGATTTTATTTGACTATTACTAGACTAAAGCTTCCATCTTCTGCAGACTTCTCATTTTTTTCATGGTGAGGTCTGTTTTAAAATATTTAATTTGTAGAGCTTTAAAATATTGGCAGTCAGGTCATTAAAGGATTTTAGATATTTGAACATACGTTCATCTTCTGTTAGTCAAAGACATTCTGTAAGTTGGCAAAAGAAATTGAGAGAGAAATGGGAAGCTTATATTCAGGATAGTACTGAGGTTTATAGGTTGAGAGAAGGATAAAACTTTTAAGATCAAGACCGCTGTTCTGCCATGATGGACATCATGGTAGTCTTTATTAGCTTGACCAGTAAGGAGTCATTCAGTTAGCACAGCTGCTGGAAGTTTAAACTGCCAGTGCTAGTGTATTTTGGTGTATAATGCAAGGAAGAAATTTTATTCTTGGATTTGAGGGTGATGGGGGTGGGTCAGGAAAGGATGGCGCCAGAATTCCACATATAATGATGAACTTAAAAATGTTGCTTTTCAGAGGAAGATAATGCATCTGTTTCGGGTAGAGGGGTATCTCTTGTAAAAATCTAAGTAAGTAAAAGAGCTAGCCACTGTCTCTTTTAAACCACGTATACACAAGAGGAAAAATAGGTCTCAGTTTTCAGTGCAACATTGCAAAAAAAAAAAAAATGCTGCAATCTAATAATTAAAAGGAATTTTAACTCTTACAAAACACCCATTACATTTTTAAGTTAGATTTTCAAAAGGAATATTCAGGTTATTTAACTTTTTTTTTAATGGCTGCATCAGAAAAAAAAATGTCTATTTTTCTTTAATTAAAATTTTCATCACTTGTTAAGAACATGATGGATCTGAGTTAGGTAAAGTATTATTTTACCTGCTGTTATACTACCACAGACTATTGGCTTTTAGTTTCCTAAAGAGAAAAATTGCCTTTTTACTAGAAAGCCTTTGTGTATTGCCAATTTTTCTGTTTGGGAAAAATATAAGGATTCGCTGTGGTTACTCTTACAGATGAAATGTGGATTTGATAAACTAGTGCCTATGATTTTAACTTATGTTTGATATATAGTAGTAAGGGTTTTATGAATGTTGATTATTTTTTTGTGCCAACAGCCCAGAATTGTCACTTATATGTGAGCAGAAGGCTATGAGCTCTGCTTCCAAAGTTATTTAATTTTTCAGTGTTTGAATGTTATTTTTTTGTAAGTGTGTTAATAAAAGTGTAAAGAATTGGAAAAATATAAATATTCTTAACTCAAGCATTTGCTGGATCATTTTTCTACAAAACTTGTTTGTATAATATAAAACACTCTGAAGGGTTGGCTTTTTTTGGTTTTCATACCCTGAAAATCACATTTTGTAATACTGGGGACCATTCATAATTGTCAGATACTTTTTAAAATTATTATCTCAATACATCACTTTTATAAAAACGTTTTTCTGAAGGAAATAAGATACATATGTGTCCCCAGATGTTTGTATAACTCTAGAATGATCTAGACTATGTATATTTAACTTTTTATTGAATGTACAGGCGTCCATTTTTGACATTACGCATGGTCCTTTTAGATCACATGAAGTTTGATTTGCAAACATTTCTATAGCCGAACTTGTATGTGTGGTTGCCTCCTTAATAAACAACCTGACCATAATGTTTATTATTAAATTTATATTTGTTTTTTCAAGTGTTTTATTAATTTCTGGGTACAGTAAGATCTACCCTCCTTTTCGCCAGTTGCTTACAATTGGTAATAATAAATATCTCAGTTGATTTTTTTTTCTAAATGCAACCCAAGTCACATTGTCCTTTAGGACTTGATCTCTGTGAGGTTGGAATATATCATGCTGTATTCTTTCTGTCCTAATTACTTCGTATATGGATTTTGAAGGGTGAAATTTGTAGTTTACTCAAAACTGGTACATTCCTATAACTTTTTAACTTGCTGTGAATTGTTATCTAGTTAAAAAAAAGATAGCATACATAAACTAGCAAAAACACCATTATGTAAGAGGCTCCAGGAACTTCCCCTGGTGGTCCGGTGGTTAAGAATTCCCTTGGCAGTGCAGAGGATAGGGGTTCGATCCCTGGTCGGAGAGCTGAGATCCCATATGCTGTGAAGCCCACGTGCAACAATGGAAGATCCCACAGGCCAGAACACTGACCCAGTGCAGTCAAATAAATGAATCCTTTTTTAAAAACAACCTTAAAAAAAGTGTCCAGAAGAGAAAATTAATACCTTTTCAAACCAAATATGCATATTTATTTAGTTGATCATGTACTGCTGCTAAGTTGCTTCAGTCCTGTCTGACTCTGTGTGACCCCATAAACGGCAGCCCACCAGGCTCCGTCCGTCCCTGGGGTTCTCCAGGCAAGAACACTGGAGTGGGTTGCCATTTCCTTCTCCAGTGCATGAAAGTGAAAAGTGAAAGTGAAGTCGCTCAGTCATGTCTGACTTTTCGAGACCCCATGGACTGCAGCTTACCAGGCTCCTCCATCCATGGGATTTTCCAGGCAAGAGTACTGGAGTGGGTTGCCATTGCCTTCTCCAGTTGATCATGTGTATCTTTCTTTTATGGGTGAATGGGGAAAAAAATCAAGAATTGTATATTGTTTTATTAGTTCCCTGCATCCCTTTTGGAAGTTTTCACCATTCTCTGTATTAAAATTGGTCTCATTAATGAGTTGTAGAGACATGACACCTTCATGCTTGACTTTTCTCCCAAGTCAATCTAAAAGCTTTTAAGAATCTTTTTTTAAAGAATCATTTAAAATTGAATGTCATTATACTTGTAAATTCATGAATGAAAAGTTTACTTAAGCTTTTTATATACCCAGTGCAACAGAAAAATATATATGGTGATTTTTGTGAATTATTTGCTATATCCAAGTTTAGCTTTGAGCCGCAAAAGCAAAATAAATGATAGTGAAACCAACTTGGAGGAAAAAAGTGTGTTCATATGAGCATGAAGCCAAAGTTAGCAACCACTAACATATTTTTAATGATCCTGAATAAGTCTGAGCAGACTAAATGGCCTTCTGTTTACTGGTAAAAAATGGAACAAATTTTCCTCATGGACCTAACTTAATACAACTCAGTTCAAAGTATTAACTGTATTCTAATTTCAAACCAGTTCTTTACACTGGGTAACTTCAGTGTTTTCTTTTTAGATAGAGGGGAAGAAAGCTTTATTTCTAATGATTTTGAAAATAATAGGCTCATTACTTTTTACTTAACTGAAAATATTAAGAAACATAAAAGGGAAAATGATCCCACATTTTACCTTTGGATCCTGCAATCCCTCCTCCCAGAAATAAAGATTTAAGTGCTGACCTTAACATGGTTATAAAATAACAGGTATCTCAAAAAAATAAAATAACAGGTATCTCCCACATTTCAAAGGTTCACTGTATGCCACTTCACTTTTTTGAAAGACCTATTTGTACCTCTTTTTACTAACCAAAAGAAGTTCAAAGAGGATTTTTGCTTTTACAAAAAAGGGTGAAAGCAAATATAGTGTTCAGTGTTTATTTTGCAGAGAACAGTGAGCCCAACACGTGAAGCCCCTGCACCAGGAGCTACTCAGCGTCTCAAGCCACCATAGCTTGGAACCATGTGAGCATCTGTGCTTTACTTGATTTGTGTCTCTGTTAGCAAGATGTGTCCTCAGATAATTGTTTCTTCACTTTATGCCATTTCAGCTCAGGAAAGTTTCATAGAAACGCTCTCACCTTCAGTAGTGGAGGAAACCCGTATTAAGTGGAAGGGTAAGAAGTCTTCTGTTTAAGATGAGGAAATACTTTTCACTTAAACAATACTGACATGAGTTTCCTCTTGAAACAGAGGTGTACATTAACTGCTTATTGAAAGCTTGACACATTTCTCGGTTCCTGATTATAGATATTCCTTGATTAAAAATAAATATACTGTATCTTTATAACATCAGCTGTCTTTTGTTATGAAAAATTATGTTTATTACAGAAAAATGGAGGAATAGAGTAAATTTATAAAGAAGAAAAAGCACTTACTCCATAGGTAATCAGCCACTTAAATTTAAGGATGTTGTTTTTTTCCTTCCCAGTGAAATTGGGATCATTTTCATGATTGACATTGTAACTTTTTCTTAACTCTGAGGTCACTGAGGACTGCCATCGTTCAGATGGATTCTGCTAGGGGAGAAAAAAGTTCCAGGAAAAATATACAAATATTCCAAAATTTTCCCACATCTGTATTTTCATATTCTTTATATAGTTTCTTTTCTTGACACTTGAGCCCCCTGCCCCCCACATACACACAGCCTACCAAGCCATGACTTGACAGTTTTGGTTGAATACAATTCCAGTTTCAAAACAAAACACCTCTGAAGAAATGGACACAGCCAAATAAAGAATCAAGATAGTCTAGATGAGAGTCTTCAAACTTCAGAATCATCTGACAAGCTGCTAAAATGCAGATTTCTGCACCCTACACCCTACCCTACATGCCTATTTAACAATAGAGCACTGGCCCCAAGAATAAAACGTCTAGGAATACTATTCCCCAGCACAGGTCAGGTGCCCATTACTGGGCTTGTTGACTATGGCAGGTGATTGGGGTTAAGTAAAAAACATGTATCTCTTGTGAGAAACCATATGGATAGAATGAGGGAAGACCATTTTCCCTAAAAGTGGTGCTGTCTCCAATAGGTAGGCCTTGTCTTTAGTAAACAAAACAATAGTTACACCCCCAAAATGTCTCATTGTGTACCATATAGAATGGTTGTTTCATGTCAGTGGTCATGTTTCCTCAACTACATTTGTGGTGAGAGGCCAGGTTCTGATAGTATTGGATCCCCTGGGTCATGTTCATGCAGCCCAGTATCATTCCTGACCTTGAATTCCACGAAACACCTTGTATCCTTATTATAAATTCCCCTTAATACACAGATTGATTTAAGCTAAGGTTCTGTCATCTGCCACCTGAAGGAAGAGTTAATGTGTTTTTTAAATTGGCACATAAAATATGTACAGAAAAGCATACAAAACAAATGTTCAGCTGAGTGAATTACTAAGTTACTATATGTATAACCACCATGCAGGCAAGAGTTAGACTCTTAAGAGCACCCAAAAAGCTCTCCTAATGCCATCTGCCAATCACTACTTCCTTCCTCTTCAAAGATAACAGGTATCCTGACTTCCAACATTATTATTTAAGTTTTGCCTATTTTTGAACTTTATCTAAATGTAACCAGAGAAGCTGAAGCTCCAGTACTTTGGCCACCTGATGCCAAGAGCCGACTCATTGGAAAATACCCTGATGCTGGGTAAGATTGAGGGCAGTAGAAGAAGGGGGCAACAGAGGATGAGATGGTTGGATGGCATCACTGACTCAATGGACATGAGTTTGAACAAACTCTGAGAAATAGTGAAGGACAGGGAAGCCTGGTGTGCTGTAGTCCATGGAGTCACAAAGCCTCGGACACAATTTAGCGACTGAACAACAAACCATACTCTGTAATTTTTTCTGCCTGTCATTTTGATTAAAGGCTAAAAATAGTATTTCTCTGACTCAAGGACTAAACAGCAAAGCTAATGTGAAATTCACCCATGTTGATATTACTGTAGGTCATTGTAATTGTCATATGCCATTGTATATATCACAATTTGTCCATTCTAATGTTGAAGAGCAATTGGGTTGTTTCCAGTTTAAGTCTCTTAAAAATATTGCAGATTTGGACTTCAGAGATAATTAAGACAGAGCAAGCTCTCAAAAGGTTTTTCTCCTACTGACAACTAAAAATTTTGGACAAAATGCATAAGGTACCTACCTGTGGACACAGAAATACAAACAAAAGCAGGTGGTGTGAGAGGACAGTCAAACCTGGAGAAGAGACTCAGAGAAATTAGTGGTTTTTTCCTCTTTTATCTTGGCCCTGTCCTCAGAGAAGGCACCCAGCAGAGCTGTCATGATGGCTCCTCTGATAGGTTAAACCAGAGAAAATTCTGAGGGAAAACCTATGAAAGGAACCCTGCCCCCTACCTGCCCCCCCCCCCCAAAAAAGGGAAAAATAAAAAGCTCTTGGAAGCTAGAGCTTGTTGGGGACTTTTTTTTTTGCTTTTCTTTCATGGTTTGTCACTGTTAAGCACCCCATTAAGCCCTGGTAGCAAGCAGTTGAAATTGATGGAAACCCTATTTTTCTGATAGAGAAAATGGGAAAAGAACCTCTGCAGTCTAAAGAGTGAGAATAATATCCATTTTTCTCTACTTTTTGTCCTAAAGGTGAACTGAGTTGTGGCAACTGCACAGTGATAGTGATGGTGTTAAAATTCTGAGAGAACCTTTGTATCTGGTCAGAGGAAAAGCAAAGGCACCCTTTGGGGTAAGGAGGAAACTAGAAAGAGAGCCCAGAGAAAGGGGTCCTTTATTGTGTTTTAATCCAAACTAATCAGTGTAAGCTCTAAGCTTACCCCTGCAGTACACATACTCAGACCCAAAGTGGCACAGCAAAGCCTTTGAGAAGTGAACTAATTTAAACCGCTAATTATGACACAGCATAACTACTGAGCAGTGTGTGTGTGAGGTTGATCCCACATAGCATAACAAAGCCTTTGTAAACTGACACTGGAACCACAGGCTGCAGAAGATGGAACAGAAGTTTGCATTCTGAACCTGTCTGGGTTGTTTGTTTAAACAAACAAAATCAACATTCTCCAGAACATTTTAACAGGACCTAGAGTCTAAATAATATTCAAAGTATTTAACATATAATCCAAAATTATTCAACATACAAAGAACCAGAGAAATGAGATCAATTCTCAAGAAGTTAAGACAGTAAATGTCAACACCAAGATGGTCCAGATGTTACAATTTTCAGATTTTAAGGCAGCCATTATAACTATAACATGAGATAAAGGAAAACACCCTTGAGATGAATGAAACTGTAGAATCTCTGAACAAGTACATTTTTTTTTTTTAATGGAAATTTTAGAACTGAAAAACTGAAGATTTAAAAAGTTGGTAGATGGATCCAAGAGCTAACTAAAGATGACAGGAAAGTCAGTGATACTGAAGACAGATCAATAGAATTTATTAAACCTGGAGAACAGAGCAACAAAAGATTGGAAAAATAAGCAGAGCCTCAGGAACCAGAGGACCAGTATCAAAAGGCCCAACATTTGTTTCACTGGACTCACTCTCAAAAAGAAGTCTTTTGTAGGGACTTCCATGATGGTCCAGTGATTTAAGAATCTACCTGCCAATGCAGGGAACACGGGCTCAATCCCGTCTGGGAAGATCCCACGTGCCATGGAGCAGACAAGCCCATGTGTCACAACTGCTGAGCCTGCGCTCTAGAACCCACACTCCTTGATGATACTCCTGCTGCTCCCTTTGCCTCTTCTCTGTGGAGCCTTACAGTAAGCACCCTACATATGAATGAGTTCCATTCCAAGAGTGTATTCATAAGCTGGTTCTAGCACACCAGTGTTAGGATACCAGAAAGGAAGAGAAAGAGAGAGGTACAGAACAATTATTTGAAGTAATGAATGAAAGTTCCCAAATTTGATGAAAGACATACACTTACAGATTTCAAGAATCTCAGTTAACTGAACATATCTGGGTTGGTAAGATAAAACCACACTAAGACACAATGAAGTGAATTAAACTTTATAACTCAAAAAGCAAAAACTCAGACAAACAGACGTAATTACAATGCTGACACCAGAGACAAAGGAGAAAAGTCCTGAAAGCAGCTAGATTGAAACACCTTATGTATGGTAGAACAACAATTTAAATGATCACAGATTTCTGTGAGTCCAGAAGATAGTGAATAAGATCTTTAAAGTGGTGAAAAAGAATAATCAACTCAAATTTCTACACACTGGACAGTAATCACAGCAAAATGACATTTTCAGGTGAGGGAAAACTAAGACTTTATATAAAATCTGCAGACTTGAAGAAAATGATGCCAGGGGGAAATTTAGAACTGCAAGAACAAAGGAAAAGCAGCATAAATGTTCATTCAGTTCAGTTCAGTCACTCAGTCGTGTCCGACTCTTTGCAACTCCATGAACCGCAGCACACCAGGCCTCCCTGTCCATCACCAACTCCCAGAGTCCACCCAAACCCATGTCCATTGAGTCGGTGATGCCATCCAACCATCATCCTCTGTCGTCCCCTTCTCCTCCTGCCCTCAATCTTTCCCAGCATCAGGGTCATTTCCAATGAGTCAACTCTTCGCATGAGGTGGCCAAAATATTGGAGTTTCAGGTTCAACATCAGTCCTTCCAATGAACACCCAGGACTGATCTCCTTTAAGATGGACTGGTTGGATCTCCTTGCAGTCCAAGGGACTCTCTAGTGTCTTCTCCAACACCACAGTTCAAAAGCATCAATTTTTTGACACTCAGCTTTCTTTATAGTCCAACTCACATCCACACATGACCACTGGAAAAACCATAGCCTTGACCAGACGGACCTTTGTTGGCAAAGTAACTTCTCTGTTTTTCAATATGCTGTCTAGGTTGGTCATAACTTTCCTTCCAAGGAGTAAGCGTCTTTTAATTTCATGGCCGCAATCACCATCTGCACTGATTTTGGAGCCCAGAAAAAAAAAGTCTGACACTGTTTCCACTGTTTCCCCATCTATTTGCCCTGAAGTGATGGGACTGGATGCCATGATCTTAGTTTTCTGAATGTTGAGCTTAAAGCCAACTTTATGTGGGTAAAAACAAAAATTTTCTAAGTTCTTTAAAATTTGTATGACTGTTGTAAGCAAAAGCTGTAACTTTGTCAAAAGTTTTCAGTGTATTTATCATTAATACATATGACAACTGTAAGAATAAAGAGAACTGTAGAGCTGCAAGTTAGTATTTTGTCACTAACGCTAAATACTCTAACTCTATTAGACTAATAGACAAAATACTAACTCTAAATAGACTGTGAAAGTTTAGCTATGTATATTGTAATCCCTGGAGTGTGTATATTGTAATTAAGAGAGAGAGAAAATAGCTAAGTTATAATTTAGTTCAGATAGTCTAAAAGAAGGCAGGAAAGGTGGAATAAAGGAACAAAAACAGGACAAACAGAAAACAAATGTTAAAATGGAAGACTTAAATCCGACCATACCATTCTTCAGTTGGTTCAGTCTCTCAGTCGTGTCCGACTCTTTGCGACCCCATGAATCGCAGCACGCCAGGCCTCCCTGTCCATCACCAACCCCTGGAGTTCACTAAGACTCACGTCCATTGAGTCAGTGATGCCATCCAGCCATCTCATCCTCTGTCGTCCCCTTCTCCTCCTGCCCCCAGTCCCTCCCAGCATCAGAGTCTTTTCCAATGAGTCAACTCTTTGCATGAGGTGGCCAAAGTACTGGAGTTTCAGCTTTAGCATCATTCCCTCCAAAGAAATCCCAGGGCTGATCTCCTTCAGAATGGACTGGTTGAATCTCCTTGCAGTCCAAGGGACTCTCAAGAGTCTTCTCCAACACCACAGTTCAAAAGCATCAATTCTTTGGCACTCAGCCTTCTTCACAGTCCAACTCTCACATCCATACATGACCACAGGAAAAACCATAGCCTTGACTAGACGAAACTTTGTTGGCAAAGTAATGTCTCTGCTTTTGAATATGCTATCTAGGTTGGTCATAACTTTTCTTCCAAGGAGAT
>NW_011495013.1:8141850-8142094 GCF_000754665.1 Bison bison bison
GTCCACCCAAACCCATGTCCATTGAGTCGGTGATGCCATCCAACCATCATCCTCTGTCGTCCCCTTCTCCTGCCCTCAGTCTTTCCCAGCATCAGGGTCTTTTCTAATGAGTCAGCTATTTACATCAGGTGGCCAAAGGATTGGTGTTTCAGCCTCAACATCAGTCCTTCCAATGAACACCCAGGACTGATCTCCTTTAAGATGGACTGGTTGGATCTCCTTGCAGTCCAAGGGACTCTCTAGT
>NW_011495013.1:8142194-8143074 GCF_000754665.1 Bison bison bison
AGCCTTCTTCACAGTCCAACTCTCACATCCATACATGACCACAGGAAAAACCATAGCCTTGACTAGACGAAACTTTGTTGGCAAAGTAATGTCTCTGCTTTTGAATATGCTATCTAGGTTGGTCATAACTTTTCTTCCAAGGAGTAAGCGTCTTTGAATTTCATGGCTGCAGTCACCATCTGCAGTGATTTTGGAGCCCAAAAAAATAAAGTCTGACACTGTTTACAGTGAAATCAAATTGATTATATTCTTTGCAGCCAAAGATGTAGAAGCTCTATACAGTCAACAAAAACAAGACCAGGAGCTGACTGTGGCTCAGACCATGAACTCCTTATTGCCAAATTCAGACTTAAATTGAAAAAAGTAGGGAAAACCACTAGACCATTCAGGTATGACCTAAATCAAATCCCTTATGATTATAAAGTGGAAGTGAGAAATAGATTTAAGGGACTAGATCTGATAGATAGAGTGCCTGATGAACTATGGACGGAGGTTTGTGACATTGTACAGGAGACAGGGATCAAGACCGTCCCCATGGAAAAGAAATGCAAAAAAGCAAAACGGCTGTTTGAGGAGGCCTTACAAATAGCTATGAAAAGAAGAGAAGCAAAAAGCAAAGGAGAAAAGGAAAGATATAAGCATCAAATGCAGAGTTCCAAAGAATAGCAAGGAGAGATAAGAAAGCCTTCTTCAGCGATCAATGCAAAGAAATCGAGGAAAACAACAGAATGGGAAAGACTAGAGATCTCTTCAAGAAAATTAGAGATACCAAGGGAACACTTCATGCAAAGATGGGCTCGATAAAGGACAGAAATAGTATGGACCTAACAGAAGCAGAAGATATTAAGAAGAAGTGGCAAGAATACACAGAAGAACTGTA
>NW_011495013.1:8143174-8145527 GCF_000754665.1 Bison bison bison
TGTGATCACTGACCTAGAGCCAGACATCCTGGAATGTGAAGTCAAGTGGGCCTTAGGAAACATCACTACAAACAAAGCTAGTAGAGGTGATGGAATTCCAGTTGAGCTATTTCAAATCCTGAAAGATGATGCTGTGAAAGTGCTGCACTCAATATGCCAGCAAATTTGGAAAACTCAGCAAGTGGCCACAGGACTGGAAAAGGTCAGTTTTCATTCCAATCCCAAAGAAAGGCAATGCCAAAGAATGCTCAAACTACTGCACAATTGTACTCATCTCACATGCTAGTAAAGTAATGCTCAAAATTCTCCAAGCCAGGCTTCAGCAATACGTGAACTGTGAACTTCCAGATGTTCAAGCTGGTTTTAGAAAAGGCAGAGGAACCAGAGATCAAATTGCTAACATCCGCTGGATCATGGAAAAAGCAAGAGAGTTCCAGGAAAACATCTATTTCTGCTTTATCGACTATGCCAAAGCCTTTGACTGTGTGGATCACAATAAACTGTGGACAATTCTGAAAGAGATGGGAATACCAGACCACCTGACCTGCCTCTTGAGAAACCTATATGCAGTCAGGAAGCAACAGTTAGAGCTGGACACGGAACAACAGACTGGTTCCAAATAGGAAAATGAGTACGTCAAGGCTGTATATTGTCACCCTGCTTATTTAACTTCTATGCAAAGTACATCATGAGAAATGCTGGACTGGAAGATACACAAGCTGGAATCAAGATTGCCGGGAGAAATGTCAATCACCTCAGATATGCAGATGACACCACCCTTATGGCAGAAAGTGAAGAGGAACTAAAAAGCCTCTTGATGAAAGTGAAAGAGGAGAGTGGAAATGTTGGCTTAAAGCTCAACGTTCAGAAAATGAAGATCATGGCATCTGATCCTATCACGTCATGGGAAATAGATGGGGAAACAGTGGAAACCAATCTTACATTTATTTAAGCACACCAGATTAGATTGTCAGATTGCCTAAAAAGACCCAATAAATATATGCTGTTATAACCCCAGTGCAAGCACAGAGGTCCTCACATATGGATTAAGGAGACAAAAGAGGGAGAACCAGAGAGATGGCAATGGGAGGACTCAGCTCAATACTGCCAGAGGAATGCAGCCATGAACAAAGGATTGTGGACCATCTCTAGAAGCTAGAAAATCAAAGTAACATATTCTTCCTGGTTAAGATAAAAGCCTACCAAAGCCTTGATGTTAGCCCAGTGAAAGTTGTTTCAGACTTCTGGACCATAACTGTGAAATAATAAAGAAATTTATGTTGTCTTAAGCCACTAAGTTTGTAGTAATTTGTTACAGCAGCAACAGCAAACTGAAAGAGATCTCAAATCAACTATCTAAGCATTTACCTTAAGAAACTACAAAAAGAAGCCAAAGGAAAAAAATTTAAGAGCAGACTTCAATGAGACTGAAAAACAATTGAGGAAATCAGTGAAGTCAGAGGACTCTGCTATGAAGTTTCTTGTACATGTGCATGCATTTCTGTTTGATACACATGATTATAAGTGGAATTGCTAGATGAAGTGATGTGCGTATGTTCAGCATCAACAGATGTTTCCCAAGCTGTTTTCCACAGTGTTGTGCCAGCTCCCATTCTTACCCGCAGTGTATGAATGTTCCCGTTGCCCCACATCCTTGCTAGTCCTTTTTACTGTATTTTTGCCTTTTTCCCTTTAGTCAGAGTATATTGTGATATCTTTGTGGGTTTAGCTTTCATTTCTTTGATAATTCATGATGGTTGTGTACTTTTTCACATGCTCGTTGATCATTTGGGTATCCTCTTGAAATTTGTTCCAGTAACTTGCCTGGGGGTTTTTTTTTTTTTTTTTGAGTATAATTGCTTTACAATATTATGTGAGGGTCTTCTGTCCAATGACGTGAATCAGATACATGTGTACATATATCCCACCCCCACCCCTCTGGGTCATCACAGAGCACTGAACTGAGCTCCCTGTGCTATACCGGAGGTTCCCACTAGCTAATGTATTTTGTACATTGTAGTGTATATATGTCAATTCTAATCTCCCTATTCATCCTACTCACCTTCCCCTTCTTACCTGTGTCCACATGTCTGGTTCATCTGTGCCATTTTTCTAGATTCCATATTATGCATTCACATACAGTATTTGTTTTTCTCTGATTTTCTATTGAGCTTTCTTTAACTGATTAGTAGGAGTTGTCTGAAGGTGAAAGAGGAGAGTGAAAAAGCTGACTTAAAACTCAACATTCAGAAAACGAAGATCATGGCATCTGGTCCCATCACTTCATGGGAAATAGATGGGGAAACAGTGGAAACAGTGTCAGACTTTATTTTGGGGGTCTCCAAAATCACTG
>NW_011495013.1:8145742-8154136 GCF_000754665.1 Bison bison bison
AGGAATTGTCTCTGGGCTTCCCTGGTGGCTCAACTGGTAAAGAATCTGCCTACAATGTGGGAGACCTGGGTTCAATCCCTGGGTTGGGAAGATGTCCCTGGAGAAGGGAAAGTCTATCTAATCCATGTATCCTAGATAAGTAAAAATAGTTTTGAGTGAAGTTTTTCATGGTTCTTTTTAATGAATGAATAATACAATGTGATATCCCTTTCATTTCATGTATTGATATTTGGGGTTTCCTACATTCTCCCTCTCCCTATCCCTCTCCCTCCTCTCCTCCCTTATCAGTTTTACCAAGCATATCTCAATTTTTTAATTGCAGCTATTAATTTTATGTGTCCCAAGGCCCAATCCAGGGCTTCCCTAGTTGCTCAGCTGGTAAAGAATCCACCTGTAATGCAGGAGACCCCGCTTCAATTTCTAGGTCAGGAAGTTCCCCTGGAGAAGGGATAGGCTACCACTCCATAATCTTGGGCTTCTTTGGTGGCTCAGATGGTAAAGAATCTGCCTGCAATGTGGGAGACCTGGGTTCGATCCCTGAGTTGGGAAGATACCCTGGAGAAGGGAACAACTACCCACTCCAGTATTCTGGCCTGGAGAATTCTATGGACAGAGGAGCCTGGCGGGCTACTGTTCATGGGGTCACAAAGAGTCAGACACGACTGAGCGACTAAGCACAGCACAGCAAGTCCCAATCCTTGGTCCACTTCTCTGTCTATACTCATTCAATGGTTCTTGACTTAGAAATCATCTATTATGTGTCTAGATTCAGACCCATCTCCTGAACTCCAGATTTACATACCCATCTGCTGATTTGGTATCCTCACTTGGAAATCCAGTAGAAATCTCAGGGTGTACATGTGCAAAAACAAACTTCTGATCTTGCAAGCCTGCATCCATCTTGGCTGTGGCAACAAGATGAAAACTTCAGAGTCATTCTTGGTCTGTAACACCGAGCAAAATTTACAGTGTAGATTAAAATGTAGATACAGTGATTTCCAGGGCTTCCCAAGTGGCACTAGTGGTAAAGAGCCTGCCTGCCAATGCAGGAGATGTAAGACATGCAGATTCGATTCCTGGGTCAGGAAGATCCCCTGGAGGAGGGCATGGCAACCTACTCCACTATTCTTGCCTGGAGAATCACATGGACAGAGGAGCCTGGTGGGCGACAGTCCATAGGGTCGCATAGAGTTGGACATACTGAAGCAACTAAGCACACACAGCGATTTCCAAGAATGTATCTTATACCTGCACATGTGCTTACGTAGTTGTGAATACAGGACCTTTATTATAGTGTTAACTTGTGGCAAAGGCTGAACTTGAATGACAACCAGTAGGACACTGGTTAAATTATGATACATTATTCACTGAAATATCATGCAGCCAATTAGGAAGATTGTATATAAGAGCTCTGTATAATTATGTGGCATGATACCCAGCATACAGTGTTAGAAGCAAAAACGAAGTACTTGCCATTTGTGGCAAGAGAGGCTTCTGTGTGCTATTTCACTTTATTAGCAATGACTTTCTCTAGAGGAAAACAAAAGAAACTGGTGACTGACCTGTGGAGAGGGGAACTAGGGACTCTGTGTACAGTAGTAAAAACACTCATTTTACCAGAAATCTTTCTTGTACTTCTGAATTCTTCACCATGTGCATATGTACACCCAATGGTTTTTCAAAAGCTAAGAGAAATGTAAGTCTTCTTCTAACTTCTCCAAACCTCGCCAAAAACTTACCTGACTTTTAGTTAAATGAATAGAATCTGATTTGTGGGACATGCTCTTAGATATTTGGGCCACAAAAGGCACTTTCATAAATTTTACTTTAGTGTTGTGCTTTGGGCTTTATCCAGAGTTTTATGAAGAACAACCACAAGAGCTACTTCTCTCTGGTGTAAAATTATCAAGGGCATTGTTCATTCTGTGGTTCAACATCCCCTGCATAAGGGCCTGTTGTGACAACTTTATTCTAGAATGCAGTACCTGGAAGATCACTGTGTCTCTTGAGGAACTGAAGGTGGCCCTTGTGATTACAAGACCTTTGTGCTTTGTCATATGCTTTGCATTTTTCTTCCTTTGCCAGAAAGTAGATTTCTTAGCGTGGTGCAAAAGTAATTGTGGTTTCAAATCTTGAATTTTGAATCATTATAACTAGGCTTAAATACACCTTTATTAATCAAAATAACCATTACAATCAACACATTTTTGCCAATGAGAAATATTTGCTTATTCCTATAGCATAAAAATGCATGCTTCAGGATTCAGTGAACTCTTGGGAAGCATTTTGTGCCTCCTGGTTGTGGAAACATAAAGTTGTTGAGATGCTTTAAGTGGTAGTCAGTTGGCAAGCAGTCAGGTGAATATGGTGGGTGAGGCAAAACTTTGTAGCCCATTCATTCCACTTTCGAAGCGTTGGTTGTGTGATTTGCAGTCAGGTGTTATCGCGGAGAATTGGGCCCTTTCTGTTGACCAACGCCAGCTGCAGGTGTTGCAGTTCTCAGTGCATCTCATCAATTTGCTGAGCAAACTTCTCAGATGTAATGGTTTCACCAGGATTCAGAAGGCTGTAATGGATCAGACCAGCAACAATGACCATGATATTTTTTTGGTGCAATTTTGGCTTTGGGAAGTGCTTTAGAGCTTCTTCTCAGTCCATCCACGGAGCTGGTCATCTCTGGTTGCTGTATAAAGTCCACTTTTCATCATACATCACAATCCCATCGAGAAATGGTTCGCTGTTGTGTAGAATAAGAGAAGACAACACTTCAAAATGATGATGTTTTTTATTTGCAGTCAGTTCACGAGGCACCCACTTATCGAGCTTTTTCACCATTCCAGTTTGCTTCAAATGCCCAATGACTGTAGAATGATTGACATTGAGTTCTTTTTTTTTTTTTTTGACATTGAGTTCTTTGGCAACTTCTTATGTAGTTAAGATCAGCTACAGTGACCAAGCTTTCAGTTGGTCACTGTCAACTTGTGATGGCTGGCCACTACACTCCTCATCATCAAGGCTCTCCTCTTCTTTGCAAAACTCCTTGAACCACCACTGCATTGTATGTTCGTTAGCAGTTCCTGGGCCAAGTGCATTGTTGATGTTGAGAGTTGTCTCTGCTGCTTTACAACCCATCTTTTTAGAAATAGAAAATCACTCGAATTTGCTTTTTGTCTAACATCATTTCCATAGTCTAAAGTAAATATAAAATACACAGCAAATAATAAGTCATTAGCAAAAAAAAATAGTGAGAAATGCTCATTAAAATGATGTATAAACATAACCACATTTATTTAAGAATATATTCCAATATCAAATGGCAAATTTCAACAATGCAAAAACAAAAATTACATTTTTACCAACCTAATATATATGAATTTATTTCTTTATAGTCTGTCTTGGTCCAAAAAAAAAAAAAAAGGTGATTTACATAAATAGAAGAAGAAGAAGTTTTTACAGGACAAGAAAACATGAAGCTGAAGAAAACAGAAGAAACCTCATGTGGCATATTTTCTTTTTCCTTTTCAGAACACTGTATTGTGATTTTATTTTATAATACAACTATTCTCGTAGAGGTAAGGTGAGCATAATGAAATTTTTAACCTAAATACTAAAATTTTCCAAATATTTTCATTCTTCAGCAAGCCAGAAAGGCTTCTGTAGGTTTAACTTACTCTGCACAGCCCTTAGCTGTGCACTGAGAAAAAAATACTTCTGATAATATAATTTCATAATCAAGTTATACATATTGGTTTATAGTAAATAAAGGAGACTATGTCTACTAAAGAAGTGTAAGCAAAACCTGTAAAAGTCCCTTATCTTTGTCTTAATTCCTTTAAAATAACATGAAAAAGTTTTAATTAGAAAACTTGATTTTCTATGGTAGACATCCTTGTTTTATTTTTTTTTAATTTTATTTTATTTTTAAACTTTACAATATTGTATTGGTTTTGCCAAATATCGAAATGAATCCGCCACAGGTATACATGTGTTCCCCATCCTGGACCCTCCTCCCTCCTCCCTCCCCATACCATCCCTCTGGGTCGTCCCAGTGCACCAGCCCCAAGCATCTAGTATCGTGCATCGAACCTGGACTGGCGACTCATTCCATATATGATATTATACGTATTTCAATGCCATTCTCGCAAATCATCCCACCCTCTCCCTCTCCCACAGAGTCCAAAAGACTGTTCTATACATCAGTCTCTCTTTTGCTGTCTCGTATACAGGGTTATTGTTACCATCTTTCTAAATTCCATATATATGCGTTAGTGTACTGTATTGGTGTTTTTCTTTCTGGCTTACTTCACTCTGTATAATAGGCTCCAGTTTCATCCACCTCATTAGGCCTTATGATCCAGCAATCCCACTGCTGGGCATACACACTGAGGAAACCAGAATTTAAAGAGACACGTGTACCCCAATGTTCATCGCAGCACTGTTTATAATAGCCAGGACATGGAAGCAACCTAGATGTCCATCAGCAGATGAATGGATAAGAAAGCTGTGGTACATATACACAATGGAGTATTACTCAGCCATTAAAAAGAATACATTTGAATCAGTTCTAATGAGGTGGATGAAACATCCTTGTTTTAATATACACTCCAGAAAATTGCGGGGGAGAGGGAAAGCTTTCTTTGAGAATTGGTAACTTGGTCAGCAGCTAGTTAGAGTATTTATACTTAAACATCTTTTAGATAAAATGAATTACTTGTAGATTATTCTCTTGTAGATGCCACCAAACCAGGCAGACTCATAAATACCAAGTAAGAGTTCTTTTTAACACTTTCTCTTTTATTAATCTATTTTTATTTGTATTTAGCTACAATTGACATATAGCATTATATTCATTTCAGGTGTATAACATAATGATTTGATATTTGTATATATTGCAAAATGACCACCATAGTAAATCTAGTTCATCACTATACATAGTTACAAATTTTTCTTGTGAAGAAAACTTTAAAGTTCTATTCTCTTAGCAACTTTCAAATATACAATACAGAATTATTAGCTATAGCAACTTTCAAATATACAATACGGAATTATTAGCTATAGCAACTTTCAAATATACAATACAGAATTATTAGCTATAGTCCCCAAGTTGTACATTATATATCTACAACTTATTTATTTTATAACTGTGGGTTTCCACTCTTTAATCCCCTTCACCCACTTCACCCACTTTCCACACTACCTCCCACTTCTCCTCCCCACCTCTGGTAACCAGCAATCTGTTCTCTATATCCATGAACTCAGTTTGTTTGTTCATACTTTGGTTTGTTTTGTTTTAGATACCACATATAAGTGAGATCATACAATATTCGTCTTTCTCTGGCTGACTTATTTCACTTAATATAATGTCCTCAAGGCCCATCCATGCTACTGCACATGGTAGGATTTCCTTCTTTTTTATAGCTGAATAATACTCCATTGTGTATGTATATGTATATACATACTTTCTCTAGTCATTTATCCATTGATGGACACTTAGGTAGCTTCCAGAGCTTGGTTATTATAAATAATGCTGCAGTGAACACGAGTGAGTGAAAGTCGCTCAGTTGTATCTGACTCTTTGCGACCTCATAGACTGTATAGTCCATGGAATTCTCCAGGCCAGAATACTGGAGTGGGTAGCCTTTCCCTTCTCCAGGGGATCTTTCCAACCCAGGGATCAAACCCAGGTCTCCCACATTGTGGGTAGATTCTTTACCAGCTGACCCATGAGGGAAGCCCAAGAATACTGGAGTGGGTAGCCTTCTCCAGGGGATCTTCCCAACCCAGGAATTGAACTGGGGTCTCCTGCATTGCAGGCGGATTCTTCACCAACTGAGCTATGCAGTGAACATGGGGGTGCATAATCTTTTCAAGGTAATGTTTTGTTTCTTTCACATAAATACCCAGTAGTGGAATTGCTGGATCATATAGTAATTCTATTTTAAATTTTTCGAGGAAGCTCCATACTATTTTCCATAGTGGCTGCACCAGTTTATTAATACATTCCCATTAACAAGTACACAAGGGTTCCTTCCACATCCTCAGCAATACTTACTATTTCTAGTCTTTTTGATAATAGCCATTCTAACAGTTGGGAGGTGATATGTCATTGTGGATTTGATTTGCATTTTTTTATTGATTAGTGATTTTGAGCATCTTTTCATGTGCCTGTTGTCCATCTTTGGAAAAATGTCTATTCAGATCCTCTGTCTTTGAAAAAAATGTCTTTCAGATCCTCTGCTCACTTTTTAATAGAATTATTTGCATTTTTTGCCATTGAGTTTTATGAGTTCTTTATATATTTTGGATATTAACCCCTTATTATATATGATTTGCAAAAATTTTCTCCCATTTGGTAGGTTGACTTTTCATTTTGCTTTCTGATTTCCTTTGCTGTGAAGAAGCTTTTTAGTTTGATGTAGTCTCACTTGTGTATTTTTTCTTTTGTTGCCTTTGCTTTTGGTATCAAATCTAAAAATCACCAAGACTTAGGTCAAGGAGTTTGTGGCCTATGTTTTCTTATTATAAGAGTGTGACAGTTTCAGGTAATGTTCAAATCTTTGATCCATTTTGCATTAATTTTCATGTATGGTAAGATAGTGGTCCAGTTTCATTCTTGTGCATGTGACTATCCAGTTTTTCCAACACCATTTATTGAAGACACTGTCTGTAGTGTATGTTTTTGTGCTCCTTTCTTATAAATTGACCCTATATGTGTGGGGTTTTCTTCAAGGATTTCTATTCTATTCCATTGATCTATGTGCCTGTCTTTAATGCCAATACTATACTCTTTTGATTACTATGATTTTGTAATACAATTTGAAATCAGGGAGTATGACACCTCCCATTTTTTTTCTTCTTTCTCAAGACTGCTGTGGCTACTCAGAGTCTTTTATGGTTCCATACCTATTTTAGGATTTTTCTATTTCTGTGGAAAATGCCTTTGGAATTTTGATAGGAATGTATTGAATCAGTAGATTGCTCTGGGTAGTGTGGACATTTTAACAATATTAAATCTTCCAACCCATGAGCACAGACTATCTTTCCATTTATTTGTATCTTCAATTTCTTTCATTAGTATCTGATGAAAATCTTTTTCTGATGCTTTCATAAACAGAAGATGCTGATATGATGTGAATATTGCTTAATAATTTAAGCTCATCAGTAAAACCAATGACTATTCTGTGTTCAGTAGATGTTCTCCTATTGCCAGAAATACAGCATTGAAGCCATCTTTACAAAGGTGCTGTCTTTTTTCCTGTGGATGCAAATCAAATTATCATAATTATTAGAACTATGTAGAAGAATATTCAGTAAGTTCTAAGTTCTTAGCTATGTGTATTTTTACATGGGTGCCAGATTTCTATTTACTTGTCTTTGGGACAGTTATTCCACAGGCCTCCTTTGGCATTCTTCTTGATTTTTCACTATGTTCAAATGTTCAAATAGCTAGAAATCCAATATCCAGTAATTGGGAAGGGATGTAGGAGAGGAGGAAAGTGCTGCTGACTGGAGTGCTCATTAAGACTAGTCAAGTGGACAGATAGCACAGGAATTGAATGCCTCACCTTTTATACTCATTAATCCTGATTATATTATAATGAATATAAAGAGTGTAAACTCACAGAAAACTGCCCATTCAGTCTTTGATTACCTGTTCTGTAGGAAACATGACATCAGGCCTGGTAGGGGACACCTGCTCACCAACCTTGCACACATTTACATGAACCCCCTACCAGGTCCAAAACTCCATCCCTCTTCAAGGACATTTTGACGCTGAGGTTGTTGGCCATTTCTTTTTTTAGTAATTAACTGTGCCTTCTCTTTCTGTGGATAATATTTAAACTATGATTTTTAATATTTCAAAAAAAACCCACAACTTTTTATGCAAGGAAATAGAGGGAAACAACAGAATGGGAAAGACTAGAGATCTCTTCAAGAAAATTAGAGGTACCAAGGGAACATTTCATGCAAAGATAGGCTCAATAAAGGACAGAAATGGTATGGACCTAACAGAAGCAGAAGATATTAAGAAGAGGTGGCAAGAATACACAGAAGAACTGTACAGAAAAGATCTTCACGACCCAGATAATCACAATGGTGTGATCACTGACCTAGAGCCAGACATCCTGGAATGTGAAGTCAAGTGGGCCTTAGAAAGCATCACTACGAACAAAGCTAGTGGAGGTGATGGAATTCCAGGTGAGCTATTTCAAATCCTGAAAGATGAGTGCTGCACTCAATATGCCAGCAAATTTGGAATTTGAACTGTGAACTTCCAGATGTCCAAGCGGGTTTTAGGAAAGGCAGAGGAACCAGAGATCAAATTGCCAACATCCGCTGGATCATCGAAAAAGCAAGAGAGTTCCAGAAAAACATCTATTTCTGCTTTATCGA
>NW_011495013.1:8154236-8154596 GCF_000754665.1 Bison bison bison
AAGAGATGGGAATACCAGACCATTTGACCTGCCTCTTGAGAAACCTATATGCAGGTCAGGAAGCAACAGTTAGAACTGGACATGAAACAGCAGACTGGTTCCAAACAGGAAAAGGAGTATGTTAAGGTTGTATATTGTCACCTTGCTTATTTAACATATATGCAGAGTACATCATGAGAAACGCTGGGCTGGAAGAAGCACAAGCTGGAATCAAGATTGCCGGGAGAAATATTAATAACCTCAGATATGCAGATGATACCACCTTTATGGCAGAAAGTGAAGAAGAACTAAAAAGCCTCTTGATGAAAGTGAAAGAGGAGAGTGAAAAAGTTGGCTTAAAGCTCAACATTCAGAAAACAA
>NW_011495013.1:8154696-8164977 GCF_000754665.1 Bison bison bison
TCTAGTCAAGGCTATGGTTTTTCCTAGTGGTCATGTATGGATGTGAGAGTTGGACTGTGAAGAAAGCTGAGTGCCAAAGAATTGATGCTTTTGAACTGTGGTGTTGGAGAAGACACTAGAGAGTCCCTTGGACTGCAAGGAGATCTAATCAGTCTATCCTAAAGGAGATCAGTCCTGGGTGTTCATTGGAAGGACTGATGCTGAAGCTGAAACTCCAGTACTTTGGCCACCTCATGCGAAGAGTTAACTCATTGGAAACGACCCTGATGCTGGGAGGGACTGGGGGCAGGAGGAGAAGGGGATGACAGAGGATGAGATGGCTGGATGGTATCACCAACTCGATGGGCATGAGTTTGGGTAAACTCTGGGAGTTGGTGATGGACAGGGAGGCCTGGCGTGCTGTGATTCATGGGGTCCCAAAGAGTCGGACACGACTGAGCGACTGAACTGAACTGAACTGAAGGAAGGTTTGTTTTGTTTTTGTACAAAGTTGAGAAGATGCTATTTCCTATTCGAAACACTAGGGGGAGACCTTGTTTTCTCTTGAGGCACTGGAAACTGACTCCCAGTCGGCTAGCTCTGAATTCAATTTATTTTCAACACAAGTGAATTAGTGTGAGATTTTTATATCTATAAAAATAAAATGAAGATACATGACAACTAAATGCAATGTAGTATGTCCTAAAAGAGAAAAAGAACATAAAGCAAAAAACTAAGGAAATCAGAATCACAGATGGACTTTAGTTATTCAGTTCAGTTCAGTCGCTCAGTTGTGTCCAACTCTTTGCAACCCCACGGACTACAGCACACCAGACCTCCCTGTCCATCACCAACTCCTGAAACCTACTCAAACTCATGTCCATCACATCAGTGATGCCATCCAACCATCTCATCCTCTGTCGTCCCCTTCTCCTCCTGCCCTCAATCTTTCCCAGCATCAGGGTCTTTTCCAATGAGTCAGTTCTTCGCATCAGGTGGCCAAAGGATTAGAGTTTCAGCTTTAGCATCAGTCCTTCCAGTGAATATTCAGGACTGATTTCCTTTAGGATGGACTGGTTGGATCTCCTTGCAGTCCAAGGGACTCTCAAGAGTCTTCTCCAACACCACAGTTCAAAAGCATCAATTCTTCAGCTCAGCTTTCTTTATAGTCCAACTCTCACATCCATACATGACCACTGGAAAAACTATAGCTTTGACTAGACAGACCTTTTTGGCAAAGTAATGTCTCTGCTTTTTCATATGCTGTCTAAGTTGGTCATAGCTTTTCTTCCAAAGAGCAAGAGTCTTTTAATTTCATGGCTGCTGTCACAATCTGCAGTGATTTTGGAGCCCCCCAAAATAAAGTCTGTCACTGTTTCCACTGTTTCCCCATCTATTTCCCATGAAGTGATGGGACTGGATCCCATGATCTTAGTTTTCTGAATGTTGAGTTTTAACCCAGGGTTTTCACTCTCCTCTTTTACTTTCATCAAGAGGCTCTTTAGTTCCTCTTCACTTTCTGCTATAAGGGTGGTGGTATCTGCATATCTGAGGTTATTGGTATTTCTCCCGGTAATCTTGATTCCAGCTTTTGCTTCTTCCAGCTCAGCATTTCTCATGATGTATTCTGCATGTAAGTTAAATAAGCAGGGTGACAATATACAGCCTTGACATACTCCTTTCCCTCTTTGGAACCAGTCTGTTGTTCCATGACCAGTTCTAACTCTTGCTTCCTGACCTGCATACAGATTTCTCAAATGGCAGGTCAGGTGGTTTAGTTATTAATAATGTATTAATATTGGTTCATTAACTGTGATAAATAGATCATACTAATATAAGATGTTAGCAAGAGGAGATAGTGAGCATCATGTATGTGGGAACATAGTATCTTTGTAGCAGTTCTGTAAGTCTATAAACTGTTCCAAAATAAGTTTATTCTAAAAAATACATTTTAGGGGACTTTGCTGGTTTTCCAGCGCAGGGGGTGAAGGTTTGATTACTGATCAGGGAGTTAAGATCCCATGTGCCTCGTGACCAAAGAACCAAAACACAAAACAGGAGCAGTACTCTAACAATTCATTAAAGACTTTGAAAATGGTCCACATTAAATATATACATATTTAAAAGTGAGACCAGAACCTAATTTCCCATCTTTTTCAGAACCATGGAAAATACTTTCAAAGCAGTATATTTTCTAGGCAAGTTGAATACTAGAAATAGGAACTTTGTTAAATGAGCTATAAATATGTGAGGATGTAATTAAATAGGATTAGAAACATTTAAAGAAACTTAACAAAAGTCTGCTCAGTTTTCTTGAGGAGCTATCAGAGAGTTCCTCTTTGATATGTGTTGCTACATGGCAACCAGGCTTCCATGGTGGCTCAGAAGTTAAAGCGTCTGCCTCCAATGTGGGAGACCCGCGTTCGATCCCTGGGTTGGGAAGATCCCCTGGAGAAGGAAATGGCTACCCACTCCAGTATTCTTGCCTGGAGAATCCCATGGACAGAGGAGCCTGGTGGGCTACAGTCCACAGGGTCGCAAAGAGTCGGACACGACTGAACAACTTCACTTCACTTCATTTCACATGGCAACCACCTAGGAAGAATTTCTGTCAATCCTAGTCAGACCTCTCTCATATGCTCTATTTTCTGTTTCTCATAGGAAGTCTTACATTTCTATTTTCTCTCTCAAACCTGTGTCCCTGGATTGACTACTCCTTTCCCTCTCCCTGGCCTTCTCCGTATTCCCTCTTTAGGAACTATGTATTCCTCCCTTCAGATCGTGCAGCCCCCACTTCCTATCTAAAGCCTCGGATTCCTTCCGGGTGGAGGAATCCCACGGGCTTGGGGATCTATGGTGGTCAGCAGAGTGTGTATCATCATTCTTGTCCTTCTCCTTCACTTGGACATAAGGTAGAGTTGCATGTCCCTGTCTGTCCCTTGCTTCAGCCAATGGAACCTGAGCAGAAATGACACGTTATTTCTGGATAGAAGCTTTTTATAGCTCGTCTGTAACTCTCCATTTTTCCTTCCCCTACCAGAGAAAACACTGTCATTCCAGATGATAAGGAATACCTCTGCTTGCAGGCTTCAGTGGGGAGCCCCAGGCAACCCATGGGATATACATACAGCATGAGAAAGGAAAATATGTTTGTGTTTATAAGCCACTGAGATTTCAGGGTTGTTGAACAACATAACCCAGCTCGTCTTGACCATCCACCAGCTCTCCCAGCAAAGCATATTGTAACCTTCCCTGTTTTGTATATGAAAAAAACAGAAGACTAGAAGATTAATATCACTCAGCTACAAATTTAGACCCAGGAAGTATGGCTCTAGCATCTGTGCCCTTCATAACCATCCCACAGAAACTCTCAGGAGTCTACCTTCCGTTTCCTTGCCCTGAGCAGTCATCCTGCTGCTCCTGTCTGCCAGGTGGCTTCCTCTGCCTGCTGTATCTCTGTTGTCTGGAGACTAGCCTGGTTAGAACCCTTCCCTGGATCCGTGGCTTTTCTTTCTTAGTTTACTCCCTCATTTTGCGGAAGCTTTCTAAGAGGCTCATAGGCAAGGAAACATGGGAGGTTAACTTTTGGAGGGCTTGAATTTTAAAGAATAGTTTATTCTTCTCTCACTGTGATGGTTAATTTTATGTGTCGCCATGGTTGGGCCACAGTGTCCAGATATGTATCCAGTGGTTTTCTGGATGTTTCTCCGAGAATGTGTTTAGATGAGATTCAACAAACATAAACAGCACATTAAAAAGCAGAGATATTACTTTGCCAACAAAGATCCATATGGTCAAAGGTATGGTTTTTCCAGTAGTCTTTTATGGATGTGAGAGTTGAACCATAAAGAAGGCCGAGCACCGAAGAATTGATGGTTTTGAACTGTGGTGTTGGAGAAGACTCTTGAGAGTCCCTTGGGCTGCCAGGAGATTAAACCAGTCCATCCTAAAGGAAATCTATCCTGAGTATTCATTGGAAGGACTGATGCTGAAGTTAAAGCTCCAATACTTTGTCCACCTGATGTGAAGAGCCAGTTCATTAGAAAAGACCCTGATGCTGGGAAAGGTTGAAGGCAGGGGAAGAAGGGGATAACAGGACAAGATAGTTGGATGGCATCATTGACTTAATGGACAGGAGTTTGAGCAAGCTCTGGGAGATGGTGAAGGACAGGGAAGCCTGGCATGCTGCAGTCTATGGGGTCACAAAGAGTCAGACACAACTGAGTGACTGAACAACAACAACAACAAATATTTGTGTAGCTGGATGTTCTGTCAATCTGCTTCTTTGTAGTGATGCTATCAGCTAGGAATGCCTGACGCACTCATGTAGTCTGTGTACTACTTCTGGGGACCCCCACTGACATTTCCCTGACTGGAGCCAGTGTGTGGCTATTCTGTCCCTCATGGTTCTTGCTATGATCAGAAGACACGTTAAGCAAACACCATGAGGAAACTTTGAAGCACAGGATGTATTATTCACAGATCCTGGAGGTTACATGGCACACCCAGTGCCACTCACAGAGGTCAAAGGTAGACAGAGCGGGAGAGGGTACAGATCTGAGGTTCTGTCTCAATTGGGGTCTGAGAGTAAGGTGACTAGTAGATGTCTAGTCACCCTTGGTGGTCTGCTCGAGCTCAACAGAAGAAGGCTGGAAAGCTGACTGGAAGCTTGAGCGCAAGAGTGGGATTTGTCTTCCCTTTAGTGGGACCTGGCTGGGAGAGCCCAGGATCATTATCTTCTGACTCTAACTGCCAAGTTCTGGGAACCAAATGGAGGAAAGAAGGCTAGGGTAGTATAGTATGTTGTGTGCACACGTTCACCTATCATTTTTGCTCCTTGTATTTGTACCCTCCGCTGTGTCTGCTATCCCCCACGACAGACAGTCTTTTACCCTCTCCAGAGAGGAAACCTCTAGTTCCCAGGAGATTGTCTTGAGACCTAAACTGGGGAATAGACCTGCACATTAACTCCTCCTCTTCTTCCTCCAGTTTCTCCTCATCCTTACTCTTGCTCCTTTTCCTCTCTGGAAAAAAAAAAAAAAAAAAACACTTTACTCAGATATAATATGCATACAGAGAAATGCACTGATTTTCAGAGTGGACCTGCCTAACTGCTTCTCAAACAAGAGCAGATGTTTGAGATGGCCCATCTCTCACACCATCTTTAAGTATGTGGTACTGCCCATTCTTGAGCCTGGGGGGTTCTGGGGTATGAATTGAGTTAGTAGTGCAATCAAACCCCAGTCTGAGTCAGGGGCCTGGTTCTGGCTACTAATTTTCTCAGAAGACATATCTTTCCCTTCTTTTTTTCTTTCCCAGTGCCAGGACTGAGACAAACAAGTTGTATTTCTTCATGCTTTGCCTTGGTTAAGGGCAGAGAGTTTTCTGTCCTACCTTTGTGAGGAGGGTGTGGCCCTTCAGGTTCTTGACTTTTTGTGAGGGTCTGGCTTTCATCTCCCATCCCCAGTGTCTTATCCTCCAGAAGCCCCCATGCAACTTCACCCTAGGGTTTTGGGTTCCTAGTTCTTGTAAATGCTTTCAATAAAGCATGGACTTCAGCACTGGTTCACTATTCTATGGTCTTGATTCCAAGGACAGTTATTGTATTTAATTCAACAGTTTTGGTATTTTGTAACTAGAGGGGTTTTTAGGATATTTATTCCATAGTATTGCTGGGAGCAATTCATCTTGTTAAATCCTATTCACCTTTACAGGCTCAATTCAAAGGTCACCTCTTATATAAAAGCCTCCCACGTTTTCCTGGACAAGTAGACCTGCCTCTGAGCTTCTGTGGTCCCCTGTGGCACTCCCCCTCCAGGGCTGTAACTCACTTAACTCACTTGGAAGGCTGCTTTATCTGTGTGCTCACACCTCTCTCTCCACTGCCTGTTATGAGCTATTCAGGGAAAACACTTCCAGATGCACCTCTTATTAGTGTCTGCAGCTAGCTTAGAGCCTACCACCTGAAGGGTAATTAATACTCACCGAATTAAAAGAAAGGCAATTAATAATGTGCTGGTGCCATAGTTCAAATTCTGATGTGGCTCCTGTCACATTTGAAAGGAGGTATTAGACATCCACATATTTAATGCAAACCCATAAATGGCAACCCACTCCAGTATTCTTGCCGGTAGAATCCCATGGACAGAGGGGCCTGGTGGGCTACAGTCCATGGGGTCACAAAGAATTCGTCACAACTGAAGCAACTTCGCACGCACTTGGCGCACACACGTGCAAACGGGTGCCTCCATTCTGTCCCTGAAACATGCCACGTTCGTTCTCCTCTCAAGGTCTTTGCATTACTGTCCTCCTGCTGGGAACATTCTTCCCCTGGATGTTTACATGGTTTCCACCCTCCCCTTCTACGGATCGCAACTAGACTGTTACCTCCAGAGGAGACCAGGCTCCCCTAACCACCCCTGCCCATGTGCCCAGTCATAGTATCCTGTTTTTTCTTCCTAATAGTATTTATTACAACATATAATTCTATAATAAACTAAAATTAACTTTCTTATTTGTGTTTAAAAAATAAACACATAAATGCCATCTATGTAGTAGCATCCCCAGAACCTAGAACAGTGCCCCAAATAATTTGCTGACTATCTGCCTAGCCTGATATGTACAGGTGCAAGAGATTTTAAGACAATGAATAACTGGTCCTCACAGGTTCATTGAAAAGTTTATTTGATCAAAAATTGATCTTCTTTAGGACAGAAGTATCAAATAGATGACATCTTTTACAGTGCGTTGACCAAGGAAATACTTGTGGCCAAAATGATGTGGTCTTTTATATTTGCTTCAAATTATTCCTTATAATACAAAAATCCTTATAATTGCTGCTGGGTACATGAAGGCTCACTGAGATAGGCTCTCTACTTGTATGTAAGTTTGAAATTTTTTGAAATAGTATGTAAAAGAAAAGGTAAAATGCATTTTGGGCTTCAATGGTGGCTCAGATGGTTAAAAAATCTGTCTGCAATGCAGAAGATCCAGGTTTGATCCTTGGGTCAGGAAGGTCCTCTGGAGAAGGAAATGGAAAACCACTGTAGTATTCTTGCCTGGAAAATTCCATGGACAGAGGAGCCTGGCAGGCTACAGTCCATGGGGTCGCAAAGAGTTGGACATAACTGAGTGACTAACACTTACACTTTCAAAATGCATTTGGCAAAAAAAGGGGGGAAATTATCTTCATTTGGATCACTTTTGAGATTTTTCTATTGCTGTTGTGGACAAGTAGTACTATCTGCCCCTTTCTAGGCCAAAATCATCTAAGTTATACTCTGTAATTTAGACCTCACTGGTCATTTAATCGTGTGTTAGGGCAGATTTAACCTTGTTTCCTAAGTACAGCCCTGGCTTTTCTATAGCTCTTACCAGCTTTGCTCCATTTAGTCATACAGTTAGTTCAGATCCTTCAAGGTGGAATTTTGGTTCAGCCCATCCACTTCTTCTAAAGGATGCACACCTGCTTATCCCTACACCTTTGCTGAAGTAGTTTGTGTGCTTGGTAGGAAGGAGGACGAGACTGTAGGCGAGGGAGAACACAATGCAGTGGGATCTAGAAATGGGGCGACACACAAGCGCCACGGGGTGAGAAGAGAGGGTCGGCCTGAGTGGTGGGACAAAGGTGAAAAAAGGCAAAGTGGAAAGCCTCAGAAATAGCTTGGACCAGCTTTGATATTCCGTCCAGTGTCCGCTTTGCCAAGAATTGGTCTGAAAAGATGCAGTTCCTCCCTTATCTTGGTGAGAGATCTTGGTGAAAATGGGGGAAGGAAGGAGGCTGGAGGTGGCTTTTTTTTTTTTTCCTGGAACAAGAGCTTCTTACTAGACAAGGAACACAGGAAAGCAAAGCACAGATTTCTCCTTCAGCTCTAGGAATGTTATAATCTCTGTGGCCCAGGGACCACACTGCCTTTTGCCCACCTGCTCCGGGAAGCCAGGTCATGGTACAAGCTCTAGATGCTAAATAAACGTTCTTTGGAAGTGGTCTGACCTAGTCTAGCCACACATGTGCACAGCTTCCAGCAGTGAGCCTTCAGCTCTGGTGTGCAAAGGGGTTTGTTAAAAATGCTGGCCAGCCCTCCCTCAGAGGTTCAGATTCATCAGATTTGATGCAGGGTCCATGTATCTACTTCCTCATCTAGCACCTCCGGTAACCTAATAAAGGAGATTTGTGGATCACTCTTTTATACAATTGGCTTTTAGAAAATAATGATAATAATTACCAGTTACTAAATGTCCACTGTGAGCTAGGTATTGTGCTAATCCCCTATGTGTATTATTTTTCTTAGTCCTCACAACAGTGCAGCAGCTAGTCCAGTACAGTTATTAGAGGAGGACATAGATTCAGAGGGCAGCTGAAATTTGTAACTGGTGAGCCCTGGACTGTAAATTCAATGGACTCTGATTTCAAAGCCTGTGCTCCTTCATCAAACTGTGAATCCTCTGTTGATTCCCTAATACCTTGCTACTCAAAGTGTGGTCCTTGGAGGAGCCTGGGAGTTGATTGGCAATGAAGGATCTTATGTCCCAGACCCTGGGAATTAAAATCTGTCTTTTAACAAGACCTCCAGGTGATGTCTATAAACATTAAAATGTGAGAAGCATGATTCTCATCTATTTTATTTATTCATTTTTACCCCATCTCATGGACTTCCCCTGTGGCTCAGCTGGTAAAGAATCCCCTCACAATGCATGAGACCTTGGTTCAATCCCTAGATTGGGAAGATACTCTGGAAAAGGGAAAGGGTACCCACTCCAGTGTTCTGGCCTGGAGAATTCCATGGACTGTATAGCCATGGGGTCACAAAGAGTCAGACACAACTGAGTGACTTTCACTTTCACCCCATCTCATGGGGGCTTCCCAAGTGGTGCTAGTTGTAAAGAACCTGCCTGCCAATGCAGGAGACACAAGAGACTCAGGTTTGATCTCTGGGTTAGAAGAGTACAGCAAACCACTCCAGTACTCTTGCCTGGAGAATCCCATGGACAGAAGAGCCTGGCGTGCTATGTATGGTTCATAGGTTGCACAGAGTAGCAGATGACTGAAGCAACTTCGCATGCACACATGCCCCCAGTCTCATGCCAATATAAATTAGAGGCATAGTCTCCTGTTACATATCATGGAGATATCTTATATCTAGGGAATGCGATTTATATTGGTTTATTGATTCATATTGGTTTAATTCATCCATTCAACTAGATTTAACTGAACCTTTTTTTATTTTTTTGGCAGATGGGTTAAATTTTGTTCATTTTTCTCCCCTGGTTGCACCATGTGGCTTGTGGATCTTAGTCCCCCGACCAGGGATTGAACCAAGGTCTGGCTTAAAGCACAGTATCCTAACACCTGAGCCACTAGGGAGTTCCCTGAACCAGTTTTATTATTCTCACCCAAACTGTTACAACTATGTCCTATTTGTTTTCTCTGCCTCCAGTCTCTCCCACCTTCTATCCATTTTGCAAACAACTTTTTAAAAAAGCGGTGGAACATCTTATAAAAACAAAATTTTGGTGATAGATCTACCATAATTAAAGTGCAGCTACTTTGGTTGAAGTGTGTTTTGTACATGTGTGTGTGTGATGGGGATGGTCCAGGCTCTGTCTTCTTACCTACCCTCCCTTCCCAAGACACCTTCCCTGAACCCTCAAGTGTCCACAGAACACATATGACCATCCTTGCTCTAGCATTTCCCAGCCATGATCAATTATGAAGCACGTGGTCAATAATTTAGTAATAGTTAAAGTACCAAATTTGTGATAAATTTAGTTTAAAATTACCTGAAAGCATTTCAGTATGCTTTCCTGAAGATGAAAACCCCCATATCAGTTACATGCAGGAAAGTGGAATGATATCATTAAGGGTGTCATGGATTCAGGCTGGCCTTCAAATTACTACCAGAGTTTTATTAAAAAATATCACTCTCTTTGCTTAGAAGCTCAGTTCCTTACAGCCTACAGATTTAGACTTTGGGGAAAGTGGATTCCTGACCTTCAGTGCCCACTTCTGGTCCCTCCTGGGTCCAGTAGTTCTTCCTGCCTTTGTACTTTTTGCTGCTCTTTGGTACTCTCGGTTGGGCCCTGTCTCATCTTTTTACTTTTGTCTGTGAGTTGCAGAAATCTCATCCAACTCACCTTTGTACTCTCAGGCCCTGGAAAACAATGGGATGACAAGTTATTTCTGCTTTTTTTTTTTAACTGATGCATAGATGGTTTATAATATATAAATTTCAGGTGTACAGCAAAAGGGATTCAAATATATATATATATATATATATATATATATATATATATATATTATTC
>NW_011495013.1:8165077-8172500 GCF_000754665.1 Bison bison bison
ATATATTCTTTTCTCATTCTTTTCCATTATAGCTTATTATAAGCTACCTGAGTGTAGCTCTCTGTGCTATATGGTAGGTCCTTATTGTTTATCTATTTTATACATACTAGTGTGTTTCTATTAATCCCAAGCTCCTAATTTTTCCCTCCCTCCCCTCTTTTCCCCTTTGGTAGCCCTAAGTTTGTTTTCTATGTCTATGAGTCTATTTCTGATTTGTAAATAAGTTCATTTGTATCATTTTTCTAGATTCCACATGTAAGTGATATTGGAATATATATATTCCTCATATAAGCGATCATATGATATTTGTCTTTGTCTACTTACTTCACTTAGTATGATCTCTAGATCCATCCATGTTGCTGCAAATGTCATTTTTTCATTCTTTTTATCACTGAATAATATTCCATTGTATATATATCACATCTTCTTTATCCATTCAACTGTTGATGGACACTTAGATTGGTTCTATGTCTTGGCTAATGTAAATAGTGTCGCTATGAACATTGGAGTATTTCTTCCTTTTTAAATGGAGCAAAGCTACCAAAGAAAGCTATCTTATATTTTCTTTCCTTTGTTCAAGGTAACACCTAGACATATTCATTTGAGTAAAAATAAACTAGAACATGATCCTCAGGGCTCTAACTTACCATAAAGAACCAAAAGTTCTAGTTTTTCCATATGAACAAGAATTATTTATGTTGATTCCCTAAAGAAGCAGCAGTACTTTATCACCCCAATCATTTTCCATTTGCGTGAGATACACATCAGAAATTTCCTCCTTTGTACTAAACCCAGCAGTGCACAGAGCCAAGCTTTTTAAACGGTAATTCATTAGTTTGGAAATAGGAAGTGACAAGAGGTAATTGATCTGTTTCAATTTGCTCTGGCAGGGGACAGCTTTTATTCCTTTGCCCCATGGCCCCTTTTGATTTGTGTGTGTATTTTCCTCAATTTCTTACCTTTTTTTTTTTTCAATTCAATGGGGAGCAAATTTTAGATTATTTTAAATCACAAATGCAGACATCTCAGTCTCAACCTCTTCTTTCCTATTATAACTAAATATAGAAATTAGGCAATACCATGGTCTCCCTCCCCTGCCTGGCTCCATCTCTGCATTCTGCCCAACCTTCTTTATGCTCTGCTTCCCCTCCCCCACAGAGATTTTAATTTTGTTAAAACGTTTTTACTGCAGCTGTGACTCAAGCAGCTCAGCTAGCCGAAGAAACACAATGTCATTTAATATTCCAGTCCACAGCCCAGACAGTTTCACTTCAGGTCATTTGGAACAGAGCTGTGGCAACGGCTTTATGACAATGATTGGCAACACCCTGCTGCGGAAATCAGGCAGCCTGGAAACCCACCAGTGTGCTCTGCACACATTTCTGCTTTCACACCAGACTGCAAATCACAGCCAATTTAACTGAAGTGAGTGTGGTCACCAGATGACGATATTACACAAATGCCACTCTCTTGACTTGCCCTGTGTTGGATGGATAAGACACATCCATTCATTAAGCCATCGCCCATTCATTCAGCTATATTCAGAGTGGGTCTCTCTCAAGACAGGAACCACGACAAAGCAGTGCTCAGGACATAAAACTGCACTAGCTCAGCTCCCACTGTGACAGACCTGTGTCTACTGGAGAAGGTAGATGTCAAAAAAATATCACAGGTTGGGGAGGCCATAACGGTAACTTGGGGAACCAGAGAAGATGACACTCGACTCACAGGGAACCCAAAGGTGAGTTCCAGGGCCTCACAGAGGAAGTGAGATTTGAAGTGAATTTTGAAGGATGAACTGCCTATTACAAGATGAAGAAAAGGAGTAAGTGTATTTCTGGCTACAGAAACACATACTAAGAGCAAGAAACTGATGATGGCAGTGCCATTAACTGAGGTCAAGAATAGGGGTCGGGGGTGGAGAGGATGAATTATAGTTTATGCCATGTTTGCAGTATCTGTAGTGGATCTGGGACTAGAAGTAGAGATTGGAGAGTCATTCTCTGCAGTTCAGGGCTAAAGGCAAGTGAATGAATTAAGTCATCTAAGAATGTGTAGAGGGAAAAGGAGCCCCTGACTAAATCCTAGGAAGGGCAAGGATGTGACAAGTAACACACAAGAGAGTCTGAAGAAGAGTATAAATGGAAAATAGAAATGTGTGGTGGAGAGAAGGCACTGTTTTTATAGAAGCTGTCTTCCTCATTTTTACATCCCTAATACCTGACATTCACCCAGATATCTGATAAATAATGATTTTAGACATTATCCAATTCAATCTTATCCAAAAATGAGAATGGTAAAGCCAAAAGTTATATAATTAAGATAGCCTGTCTTTTTTCATTTTTACTACGAAATATCTAGGTATGAAATTATTTCTGTTTACCATTCTCAGGACTCACTATGCTTCCTGAATCTGGAATCATTTTTTTCCAAGTCTGGAAAATCTTTAACTATTGCATTTTGAAATATTACTTCTTTTGCCCTCATCTCCAGCCTCCATAAGTCCTTCTGGAATGCCCATTAGATGTAATGAGGTTTTCCAGGATTCTGTTATGGGCTTGTCTGTGTCTTTAAAAGGATGATGTTACCTTTTATGTAGCATATCTGGGTGTTTTTTCATAAAAGAAAGATTTTCAGCTTGCAGAATCAATCATATGATCAGAAAGTAGAGGCAGGTGTGACAATTGCTATACATCTGACTGCTAATTTACATCTATTCCCAGTTCTCCGTCTTAGGCTTCAGAACCAAAGTTCATCTGCATATTGGACTCCAACTGGTCTAATATCCAAACATCCAGCATCCGATGTATTTATTTATTTACTTTATTTTGGGGCGAATCTTAGTTCCCCAACAAAGGATCAAACCTGTGTCCCCTGCAGTGGAAGCACGGAATCTTAACCACCAGACCTCCAGGGAAGTTCCTACCCAACGTATTTAAAACCTAGTCTCATACTTGCTACTTTGCCTATGATATGTAGCTCAGTTAATGTTATTACCATCCACCCAGTCTTCCAAATTAGAACCTAATTTTGCTTTTGACTCATCTCTCTCCGGCACCACAATTGTATCTTTTCTCAATTTCCATGCTTATTCTCCAGATAAGTTGCCATTAATTTCCATTGGCATTACCATAATAGCCTCCTAGCTTGACTCACTGTTCTTACGCCCGTTTCTGTCCATTTACCCTAAGTTTCTGGAATTGTCTTTCTGAGTCTTGAATCTGGATATGTCATTTCCCTGCATAGAAAACTTAGCTGACTTTCTGCTGTCCACAGAATAAAGTTCAAGATCTTTACATGACAATAAAAAATTAAAAACAAAACAAACAAAAAAACAGCCCTTCATAGCTGTCTCCGCTCCGGTTTGATTCCTGGCTCGGCAAGATACCCTGGAGAAGGGATAGGCTACCCACTCCAGTGTTCATCGGCTTCCCTGGTGGCTCAGATGGTAAAGAATCCACCTGCAACACGGGAGACCTGGGTTTGATCCCTGGGTTGGGAAGATACCCTGGCGAACGGAACAGCTACCCACTCCAGTATTCTGGCCTGGAGAATTCCATGGACAGAGGGGCCTGACAGGCTATAGTCCATGGGGTCACAAAGAGTTGGACATGACTTTCCAACTTTCACTTCACATAGCCCCTACATAATTTACCTCTCCCATTCATCTTTCTGTATTTTTTTTCTTATCCTGGCCACTTGTGTACACTCCCTGTGCTTCTGTGGAAGTTATGTACCCATGATTTTGTTCAAGCTCTTCTTTGGAATGTCCTTGCCTTCCTTCACACAATCAAAGTCTAGACACTTGTTGGTTAACCAGGCTTGGACTCCACAGCCAGAATTCATCACCACCATCTATCTCTATTTGAACTTGAATATATACAATTCATTACAATATGCCATGTATTGTAATTGACTGTTTACTTGGAGCAGCAAAGTCCTGGAGAATATGAAACAGATCTCATATCTACCTACCTCTATCATCCTGTGTGTGTTTATGTGTATGTGTGTTAGTCACTTAGTTGTGTCTGACTGTTTGCAACCCCATGGACTGTAGCCCACCAGACTCCTCTGTCCATGGAATTCTCCAGGCAAGAATACTGGAGTGGGTTCCATTTCCTTCTCCAGGAGACCTTCTTGACCTGGGGGTCAAACCCAGGTATCCAGCATTACAGGCAGATTCTCTACCATCTGAGCTACCAGGGAAGCCCTCTACTGTCTTGAAAATTCTCACACACACACACACACACATACTATTAAAATATATGCCATACACACATATATACTTACATGTGTCATATATATAACAAAATATAAGATTTTCTGAAAAGTCATTTGTATTTGACCAGTTCGGAGAGAGTCAAAACAAGTATGATAAAAATACTAGCACCAGTTCATAATCCCCCCATCTCCAGCCCCTGTAAGTCCTTGCAGCATGATTTTGAGAAGTGGTAAGGGGGATGCAGGGACCTTATCTACTCTCACCCAACCAATACTCTACACAAAGTAGGGCAATGGATCACAATGACAGATACTGGAAAGCAGCATCTATTAGTAATAATTCTCAGATCTATTGGATGGCAAGACTAATTCAATATTGAGAGTGGGAAAAGAATACATGAAATATAAAATTGTTAACAGACCACAGTCTTGTCTTAGGATCAACACATATCATTACTCACCAAGGTTAAATTAGTAAGACGTTGTTTTTATGATTTGCTTCTTGTGTGATGGGCAGGATGCTTCAAATTATTCCAAGAGAGCTAGCTTTGAAGAAAGTTTCAAAATAATACTTCCCAAATTCAAAAATGTTAATGTTTTTCTACTTTGTATGGAGTGATGGGGGAAAAAAAAGTATTTTTAACTGAAATTCAAACTAATTAGTGGTGTCTAATTTTAATAAAACATTTTTTTAAATCTCATTTTTGCTATTTATTGTGTTTTCTGTTTAACAAGAGGTAATCTTTCAGTTGGAGGCCTTTAAAAATATCACTGGAGCTTTTCATGTTTAGATCAAATAATTCTCAGTTTAATATCCTGCTAGAGCTTTGTAGATACTGTTTATTTCTTTTCAGTTTATCAGATGACAAATGCCTCCTGATACAAGCCTTTATGCCATACAAAGACTGCTATGTGAACTCCCCAGGAAAGTCTTCTATGTATCAGAAGCCCATTGAAATATTAGGACTCCAGGAAAGCAAGACTTCTCATCTTTCTGTTTAGTTGATAGTGGTAAGAAAGTTAAAGAATAGGGGAGAATAGGTGAACAAGGATGGGACTGGTTAAAGAATGGCAGTTTAGCAAAGCAAAGAAAAAACAATCTTCTCATGTAAGGCAACCCCTATTGTTAAATCACTGAGGACATGAGTGGAACTCTGATGGCCCTTCTGATACAGACTTTGAGATAACACACAAAGGAGGACCTGGATTAAATCAACTCCCAACTGATGCCTCCTGTAGGGACTAGGAAGTGCGCATTGGATCACGTGATGCAGGAGCAGATGAGATGGTATTTTTACAAAGATGATTGCTGGATGAGATCTGACGTGTTATCAGAGCAAGCAAGATAGGCTGGGAAAAGTCATGCGAGGACACAAGGAATCAAAGCCTCAGACAAAGTAGCAGAAGGTTTGGAAGCAAAAGCTGCACAAACCAACAAAGGATCTTGAGATACCAAGATCCTTCCCACACAGGAAGTAGGTGAGTTATGCCACTCTGATGTATTCAGTAACAGCTAAGATCACCTCCTAGTATGGGAAGCTGGTAATACCTTGATGACAGATCACGCTGTATTAACAACTGCTTATTTTGTGCAACAACTTAATGAAGCCCATTCTTCCCCTGGCTGCATGAGATTGGGCTGCGATCCAGGAATGTGAGTTACACCAAAACTAACCAAATAATAGCCAAATGCCACCTGTAAAATTACTAAACAACTAATTCCCAATTTTTTCACACTTTCACACTAGCTGAAAATGGTCTTATTATTCAAGGAATCCTTCACTTGCAACTTGAACTGGCTTGGCTGAAAGGGAAGATGGATCAGCTCGGATAACCAGGAAGGTGAGGAGTGTTGTTGGGAAGAACCAAAACAGGAACCTGCCTGCATTTTCTCTCTTCACCTCTCATCAGCTTTATTTAGGCTTTTATTTTTGGCTTTATTCTCCCAAGCTGGGTGGTTTTACAAAATGGAGCTATGGTTAGTATCAGTTTCTGGGTTCACAACTTGCCAACTTCTTAACAAGAGGGCTTTGCCTTGTGATTCTCATTTTAAAAAACATCACAGGAAAAGGCCTTAATTGACCTTGTTGTTGTTTGGTCGATCAGTCGTGTCTGACTCTTTGCAGCCCCATGTACTGCAGCACACCAGGCTTCCCTGTCCTTGACTGTCTCCTGGACTCATGTCCATTGAGTCAGTGATTCCATCCAACCTTACTGTCCTCTGTTGTCCCCTTCTCCTCCTGCCTTCAATCTTTCCCAGCATCAGGGTCTTTTCTAATGGTGGATCAATTTCTACTTACTGAACCAGTCACCGAGGGTAAGAGGTTGTTTCCTGGGGTCACATCATATACACACTTTATTGTTTACAAAATCAACTCTTTGCCTGGGGTCACATCATATACACACTTTATTGTTTACAAAATCAACTCTTTGCCTGGGGTCACATCATATACACACTTTATTGTTTACAAAATCAACTCTTTGCCTGGGGTCACATCATATACACACTTTATTGTTTACAAAATCAACTCTTTGCCTGGGGTCACATCATATACACACTTTATTGTTTACAAAATCAACTCTTTGCCTGGGGTCACATCATATACACACTTTATTGTTTACAAAATCAACTCTTTGCCTGGGGTCACATCATATACACACTTTATTGTTTACAAAATCAACTCTTTGCCTGGGGTCACATCATATACACACTTTATTGTTTACAAAATCAACTCTTTGAGTTGGATGAGGGGAAAATAACAGAGAGATGATGGTTGTGTGTGGGTGATGCTGCCGGCCACTAAGTATAGTTGGTCCAAGCCCAGAGAAGACAATCTGCTGTACCTGAGGTCCCAGCGCTTGTCATGGCCTGATAACCTGGAACAAAGGTCCAGAGAGTCATTTCATATAACCTGACCCTGAAATGCAAGCTGGTCACTTCCTCTGGTGCTCAGAGGAAGAAACAGCCCTCTGTTCCAATACTGGGGTGATGTGTCACTGTGACCTTCATGAAAAAAAAATTATTATACTGTTCAGTTCAGTTCAGTCGCTCAGTCGTGTCCGACTCTTTGCAGCCCCATGAATCACAGCAGGCCAGGCCTCCCTGTCCATCACCAACTCCTGGAGTTCACCCAAACTCATGTCCATCGAGTCAGTGATGCCATCCAGCCATCTCATCCTTTGTCGTCCCGTTCTCCTCCTG
>NW_011495013.1:8172728-8184113 GCF_000754665.1 Bison bison bison
ATGAAGTGATGGGACCAGATGCCATGATCTTCGTTTTCTGAATGTTGAGCTTTAAGCCAACTTTTTCACTCTCCTCTTTCACTTTGATCAAGAGGCTTTTTAGTTCCTCTTCACTTTCTGCCATAAGGGTGGTGTCATCTACATATCTGAGATTATTGATATCTAAAGGATTTTCAAGGACAATTCTGCCTGTAGTGAATTTCTCCTTACAAGCTGATAGTAAAACCTACCCCCTGCCTAGGATTTGTCCAAGCTATTAAGAAGGGTCTGGAGGTCCATTCCTAAACCAGTCCCTGACAACTCAGAGATGGGGTCCTTAGGAAGGCAGTGGCTTCCATTTGGACTTTATGACAACAGCTGTTGGACATGCAATACCCTCCCCCTCCCCACTTCCACACCCCTGCCCCCGCCCCGATCCTCCCACCCCAAAGGAGGGTCTATCTCCCAGGAGAAAAGGGGAGGAACTCTGGGGAGCAAAACAACTGGTTTTGCTCAGTGGAGTGACTATTTGGCCATATGATTTGGGTGAACATAAATACCTTCCTCCATGGACATCTTGGACTCCACCTCTCTCCACTGGTCCTCCCTGGGGCTTCCTCCTTGGCTTTCTGTCCCCCTTGAGAGCCACTCTGTGTCCAATTAACACATCCTTCATTCCCAGATTACTTCCTGCTATAGTGTTCGTGTACATCAATGTCTTCCTTCCACTCTATGAGGCTGCACTTCATCTACAGAACATGTTTAATTAGAAACAGCAATAGCAGTGCTTCTCTCCACCTGGAACCAGGCCATGTTCCTCAGGAGACAAGGAGGGGCCTCGCTATCTCCTCTTCATCACTCCCCAGGCACCACCCCTGGCCCAAGCCTACTACCTCCCCTTTTCCCATCTAGAGTATTTCCTGCGATTTGGGGGTTGCTTCCTAGCCACATGGTGCTCCTGGCCCTCAGAAGCCACCACTTCATTTCAGTTTTCTCAGTTCAGTTCAGTTCCGTTTTCTAATCATCCTCTTTCTCCAGGTACTGATGCCTGATAAAATGTTTGGATATCTATATTAAAAACTTTATTGTTTACCTGATATCAAATTTTACTGGGCATCCTATACTTTTATTTGCTATATCTGGCCACTCTATAGTAAGGCTTCCATAAATAGGACCTCCGCCTGCAGAGTCCAATAGGTCACCCATACATTCCTGAGCAGGTTTTAACATGTCTGCATGCACCAGGTGGAGAAGGCAATGGTAACCCACTCCAGTACTCTTGCCTGGAAAATCCCATGGCCAGAGGAGCCTGGTAGGCTGCAGTCCATGGGGTGGCTAAGAGTCGGACACGACTGAGCGACTTCACTTTCACTCTTCACTTTCATGCATTGGAGAAGGAAATGGCAACCCACTCACGTGTTCTTGCCTGGAGAATTCCAGGGATGGGGAAGCCTGGTGGGCTGCCATCTATAGGGTCGCACAGAGTCGGACACGACTGAAGCGACTTAGCAGCAGCAGCAGCAGCAGCAGCATACACCAGGAGTGACAATCCAAGCCCCCCACCAACTCGAAATATTCAGGCTTTCATGCCAGTTATATAAATGTAACATGGGTATCCTCCCCTTTTCCAAAGTTCACTTCACACCACTTTACTTTTACAAAAGACCTACATATTAGTCCTTGTTTTCACTAACCAAAAGCAATCCAAAGAAGATTTTCACTTTCAGAAAAAAAGTGAAAATTGTGTTGGTTTTGCAATAACCATTACAGAAGCATCGAGTGCTCTAAGAAGTAAGAGTGGACCCAACAAATCCCCTCCTGGGAATGACACTCCTCGTCTCAGCACCAGGTGGCCAGAGCTGTGAACTCTGTCTGAGCATCTGTGCTTCATCTTGATTGATTTTGTACGTCTGTTGCAAGATGTGTCCTACGGTAATTGCTTCTTTGCTTTATGCCAGTTTGGTTTATCGGAACCTCTGCTTTGGAAGAGTGGTGAAACCTTTATGCAGACCAGTATGTTAAGTGTGGAACGCTTTTTGGACACAGAAGACAGTCCCTGGTTATATCTGTCATTAGCTAGTTATTGAAGTATAATTAACACTGTTAGAAATTGACATTTATCCTGGAAAATAGGCTTGATTATACAAATCAGGCATAATCACCAGGCCATGTTGTTCTTAGATAAAAACCAGCTGAGAGGAATATTCCAACCAACTCTCCTGTTTGATGGATTCTATTAGAAGAAAATTTTCCTGCTTCCTTTCAACAAAAGTGGTTAAACGTTATTGTAATTCAAGTTGCTTCAAGGAATTTAGACAACTTCCCTGTTTTATTGATTAAAATGCAATATAGCTATATACTTAATCTACTTGTTTGACAATTTCAGTTTCTATGAGGGTGTGGTGGTTGAGAGTAGAGATAAAGCAAATATAAGAATACAAAAATCATCCATCATCCACTATATTTTGTATACATTGGTCCAGTCCTTTTGAATGCAAATATATAAATATTTTTAAAGAAATTGGGACCAAATTGTATCTACATTCTGTTGTATAATTAATTTGCTTCATTTCAGATTATTAAGCTTTTTAATAGTTGTATACTGTTCTATTACATGAATAAAGTGTAATATGCTCAATCAATTGCATATTGCTGAATATTCAGGTTATTTCTAAATTTCTTTTCTCTTGCTGCTGCTAAGTCGCTTCAGTCGTGTCTGACTCTGTGCGACCCCATAGACGGAAGCCCACCAGGCTCCCCCGTCCCTGGGATTCTCCAGGCAAGAATACTGGAGTGGCTTGCCATTTCCTTCTCCAATGCGTGAAAGTGAAAAGTGAAAGGGAAGTCGCTTCAGTCGTGTCTGACTCTTAGCGACCCCATGGACTGCAGCCCACCAGGCTCCTCCGCCCATGGGATTTTCCAGGCAAGAGTACTGGAGTGGGGTGCCTTTTTTGGCTTCCTGAATAAACTGTCTGCAATTCAGATGATTTCTCTAAGTCAGCAGGGTGAGGCCTTCTAGTTTCCGCCTGCCCAATATCCATATTTCCTCTATCTGTTAAGAGCCCCCAGTATTCCTCTGGGGAATCCCTGACCCAGATCTGAGTTCATGTGTCTCATGTGGGGATGAGACTACCCCAAGTTCAAGGGAGAGCATTCCCCTTTGTGGCTACAATGTCTTTTTGAGGATGGGCACAGTTCCTGGGTCAAATTTACCCCAAGACTTTTATGAAAATCACTGGGAAGTAAGCTTTCTCTTTCCGTGGGTGGTTCTGAGCTGGTGGATATTTCTGGAAAAAAAGCCCCCTAGAGAGAAAGTGAACGTTAAAATGAAGATGACATAGAGGAAAGTGGAGCTGAGAAATGGACAGAGACCGAGTCCTCGCTGTAACCTGGGAACCAGCCACATCAGGGGATTTTTCATTCTCATGAGTCACTAAACTCCCTTTTTGGCTCACAGCAATTTGAGTCAGGGTTTCTGGCACCTCATTTGAAATAATTCATATTTTTAAAAAATGTCAAGCAGGACTGTATTATCAGTGTTTTCCCCGGAAGTTGTATCATATACCCACTCACCATCAAAGGTGTGCTTCTATGGCGTTACCACAATTAAATGTTACTCTGATACTCTATTTGACTTTTTTTTTTTGAAGTTTCATATTATATGTTTATTTAACTATTAGTGGGGTAAAACTTTTCCTATTTAATAGAATATAATTTGTCTATTATAAATTGTGTCTTTGGCCTATTTTTCTGTATCAACCTATGGCCTATAGATTGATTACATGATTTTCACTTTGATACTCGTAGAATGTATTTTTCCTCTGGATTTTAAACTATAAAAATTTTTTTATTTTTCTGATTATAAAATATATGTATAATTTTGAAAAACACAGTAAAACACAAAGAAGAAAATAAAAATCCCTTTTAATACTACCTCTCAGATATACATTGGAGAAATTCCCTCTAAGTTTACATATATATAAAATATATTTACTAGAATATGCATATGTTAATATGTGTTTATAGCTTTATCACTTATGATTATGTCAACACATAATTTCTCTTTTATCTTTAAATAGTCCTCAAAATGGGTCTTGGACTTACTGAGAAAAGTCATGAACTCACATTTCAAGGAAAAAAATGTACATATGTGGAAAAACTAACTTTATTTCAGGAGAGTCTCAGACTCATCTGTGGACTCCAGATTAGGAACTCTGGTTGTGAACACTATGCTTGGCATCTGCATAGTAGTCTCTTGTCTTAGCACATTCATATTTATTTATTTTTTAAAATTTATTTAATTGAGGCATAGCTGATTTACAGTGTTTCAGGTACGCAACAAAGTCAGTTATATATGTCTATATATCTTCTTTCTTGGATTCTGTTCCATTATAGGTTACTTCAAGATATTGAATACAGTTCCCCGTGCTGTACGTAGGTCCTTGTTGTTTATCTATTTTATATATAGTAGTTTGTCATTGTTATTGTTGTTTAGCCGCTCAGTCGTGACTATTTTGCGACCCCATGGACTGTAACCCCTCCAGGCTCCCCTGTCCATGGGATTTTCCAGGCAAGAATACTGGAGTGGGTTGCCATTTCCTTTTTCAGGGCATCTTCCCAAACTAGGGATAGAACCCACATCTCCTGAATTCCAAGTGGATTTTTTTTTTACTGCTGAGCCACCAGGGAAGCCCTGCCTGTTAATCTCAAAGTCTTAATTTATCCCTCCTCTGCCTCTTTCCCTTTTGGTAACCATGGGTTTGTTTTCTATGTCTGTGACTGTATTTCTGCTTTGTAAATAAATTCATTTGTATCATTTTGTAATATTTCACATAGAAGTGATATAAAATATTTATTTTTTTCTATCTGACTTACTTCACTTAGTGTGATCATCTCTAGGTCCATCCATGTTGTTGCAAATAGCCTTATTTCATTCCTTTTTAATGGCTGAGTGATATTCCATTATATATATGCTATATGTATCACATCTGCTTTACCCATTCATTTTTCAGTGGACATTTAGGTTGCTTCTATGTCTTGGCTATTGAAAATAGTGCTGCAGTGAACACTGAGGTACATGTATATTTTCAAATTAGAACTTTACTCTTTCCAGATATATGCCCAGGAGTGGGATTGCTGGATCATATGGTAACTCTATTTTAGTTTTTAAAGGCAATTCCTATTGGCTCAGGTGGTAAGGAATCCTCCTGCAATGCAGGAGACCTGGGTTTGATCCCTGGGTTGGGAAAATCCTCTGGAGAAGGAAATGGCAACCCACTCCAGTATTCTTGCCTGGAAAAATCCCATGGACAGAGGAGCCTCGCGGGCTACAGTCCATGGGGTTGCAAAAAGTCAGAAACGACTGAGCAAATAACATGTTCACTTTCCTGTTTGACTACATCATATCCAGTTTAGGACTGACTTTGGGATCCAAAAGCTTGGGTTCAAAAAGCCTGACTCTACCCCTACTGGGAGGTAACTTGGCAAATTCTTTCTTTTGACTTGGCAAATTTCTGACCTCAGTAAGCCTGTTATAAAAATTGAATGAGATGATCCATGATTAAAAGCTCAGCAGATTGTCCTGTATGTAAGCACTCAATGTGGCTCTCATTTTTTAAAAAAATTCCCTGAGTGTTTCCTTAGGATAAACACCCACAAATAGAATTGCTAGATCAAAGTAGATGCACATTTCTAGGACCACTGTCATCTACACCAAGTTTTCTTCTAGAAAGGATACACCACCAGCAGGATGAGAGGGTCTGCAGTTGAGAGAATCCTTGGCACCATAATATAATATCATTTATGTCAGTCTTTTCTAACAGTGAAAAGAATAGCATCTAATTGCTTCAGTTTAATTTCTTTGGTCTTTTCTTTGTATGATCTTGTATATCTACTCATAGCATTTGCTTTTTTTTTTTTCCCTATTATATTGTTTGTTCTTGTTAATTTATAAAACCGTTTTATAAAATTAATACTAGCTCTTGGTTTTATAAAAGTTGCAAATATTTTTTCTTATTTTGTAATTTGCTTTTAATTTTTCAATGCTTTTTTGACTATAACAAAGTTTAAAATTTTTATGGCGTCCTAGCTATTGAGTTTCCCATTACGATTTCTTCTGTTACTTTTTTGCTTAGGAACATTTTCCCTATCCAAAGATGAGATAAATACTAGCTAATATTTTTCTCCAGAAATTTTGTTCCATTATTGTTATTAATATTAACTCTTTAATCCATGTGGAATTAATTTTGGTGTATGGTGTGCAAGAAGCCTCTAAATTTATTTTCCCCCAGCTGGCATTTTCCACCTATGGTGTCATCTTTCCCATCTATGTATTTTCTCCCTTTTGGGTGGGCCAGACTCTCTTTGGCAGCAGTAAGAGTAAAAGGTAGGGCAATAGAGGAAGTTCAGTGACCCGCAGCAGCCTGCCATTATCACCACACCTGGAGAGTGAGCTCTCTTTTCCTAATCCTAGGGTTTTTCCTAAATAGTGAAAAAGATCAGAAGGAAGAGGGGAGGCAAGAGCATATGCTTTCTTTACAACAACCACATGAGCAGGAGAGACGGCAGGTGTGCAGGCCCCAAGAAATCCTTGAGGCTGCAGGTTGAGCGTGATCCTCCTGCTGATTTACAACCCAAGCCCATCTCTTCTGCTTTTTACTCTTCACCCTCGGCAAAAATTCTCTCCCATATCCCTCCCCAGTCCCCAAGAGGAGTTAGTTGGATGGGTTGGCCTGCCTCTAGTTACTGCTTATTTAATTTGATTGTGGATTTTAATACCGTTAGCACAAATTGGAGTGGTGTCTGCAGAGTCGGGCTTCAGCTCACCCTCTGCCATTTGTGTTCTTGGTTTATCTTCTCCTGTGGTTTCAAGAATGTAAAGATTCCACAGTGCCTCCTCCTTATCTTGTCTGTCTGTTCACATGTCTCCTACTAACTTAACCGAAGTATTTGGGTGGCATTTTTTTTATCTGCACATAAGCCAAAATGAAAACTTGGAATCTTTTTGGTCACATTCTACTTTCTTCAAAGCTCTATAGATGTTAGAGCATTGTATTTTTAGATTTACTGTCTGGGGACAGTTTGAGGGTATATTATTTTCCTAAATGCTTGCAGAAGCACTGCTCTTGTGGATTTATGGTCTAATGGAGAGGAAATAAATTATTTGTGATAAAGAGTGTACTATGCCATGAACTTAATCATATTTGTTATGTGTGTGCGCGCGTGCTAAGTCGCTTCAGTTGTGTCTGGCTCTTTGTGACACTATGGACTGCAGCCTGCCCAGCTCCTCTGTCCATGGGACTCTCCAGGCAAGAGTACTGGAGTGGAGGAGTGGGTTGCCTCTTCCAGGGGATCTTCCCCACCCAGAGATCCAACCTGCCTCTTTTATGTCTCTGGCATTGGCAGGCAGGATTTTTACCACTAGCGCCACCTGGGAAGCCCCCTATTTGTCATAATCTCTTCCATTTTCACAAGATTTGGGGAAGAGAAAATATAAACATACTTATATTTTCAAAGGGCAAAGGAGAAAAGGAAAGATGTATCCATTTGGATGCAGAGTTCCAAAGAATACAAAGAGAGATAAGAAAACCTTCCTAAGTGATCAATGCAAAGAAATAGAGGAAAACAATAGAATGGGAAAGGCTAGAGACCGCTTCAAGAAAATTAGAGACACCAAGGGAATATTTCATGCAAAGATGGGCACAATTAAGAACAGAAACAAACAAACAAACAAAAAGAACAGAAACAGTGGGGACCTAACAATAGAAAATATTAAGAGGTGGGAAGAACACTCAGAAGAATTATACAAAAAAGATCTTAATGACCCAGATAACCACGATGGTGTGGTCACTCACTTAGAGCCAGACATCCTGGAGTGTGAGGTCAAGTAGGCTTTAGGAAGCATCACTATGAACAAAGAGGGAGGTGATGGAATTCCAGCTATTTCAAATAGCTCATCCTAAAAGATGATGCTATGAAAATGGTGCACTCAGTTCAGTTCAGTTCAGTTACTCAGTCATGTCCGACTCTTTGCGACCCCATGAACCGCAGCACATCAGGCTTCCCTGTCCATCACCAACTCCTGGAGTCCCAAACCCATATCCATTGAGTCGGTGATGCCATCCAACCATCTCATCCTCTGTGGTCCCCTTCTCCTCCTGTCCTCAATCTTTCCCAGCATCAGGGTCTTTTCCAATGAGTCAGCTCTTCGCATGAGGTGGCCAAATTATTGGAGTTTCAGCTTCAACATCAGTCCTTCCAATGAACACCCAGGACTGATCTCCTTTAGGATGGACTGGTTGGATCTCCTTGCAGTCCAAGGGACTCTCAAGAGTCTTCTCCAACACCACAGTTCAAAAGCATCAATTCTTTGGCACTCAGCTTTCTTTATAGTCCAACTCACATCCACACATGACCACTGGAAAAACCATAGCCTTGACTAGATGGACCTTTGCTGTATTCAATATACCAGCAAATTTGGAAAACTCAGCAATGGCCACAGGACTGGAAAAGGTCAGTTTTCATTCCAATCCTAAAGAAAGGCAATGCCAAAGAATGCTCAAACTACCGCACAATTGCACTCATCTCACACACTAGCAAAGTAATGCCCCAAATTCTCCAAGCCAGACTTCAACAGTACATGAACAGAGAACTTCCAGATGTTCAAGCTGGATTTAGAAAAAGCAGAGGAACCAGAGATCAAATTGCCAACATCAATTGGATCATCGAAAAAGCAAGAGAGTTCCAAAAAAACATCTATTTCTGCTTTATTGACTATGCCAAAGCCTTTGATTGTGTGGATCACAACAAACTGTGGAAAATTCTTAAAGAGATGGGAATGCTAGACCACCTTACCTTCCTCTGGAGAAATCTGTATGCAGGTCAAGAAGCAATAGTTAGAACCAGACATGGAACAACAGACTGGTTCCAAACTCGGAAAGGAGTACATCAAGGCTGTATATTGTCACCCTGCTTATTTAACTTCTATGCAGAGTACATCATGGGAAATGCCAGGCTGGATGAAGCACAAGCTGGAATTAGGATTGCCAGGAGAAATAGCAATAACCTCAGATATGCAGATGGAGAAGGCAATGGCAACCGACTCCAGTACTCTTGCCTGGAAAATCCCATGGATGGAGGAGCCTGGCGGGTTTCTGTTTATGGGGTCGCACAGAGTTGGACACGACTGAAACAACTTAGCAGCAGCAGCAGCAGATATGCAGATGACATCACAAAGCAAAGAGAAACTTTGCTTTGACAGAAAGCAAAGAGAAACTAAAGAGTCTCTTGATGAAAGTGAAAGAGGAGAGTGAAAAAGCTGATTTAAAACTCAACATTCAAAAAATACAAAGATCATGGCATCTGGTCCCATTACTTCATGGCAAATAGATGGGGAAACAATGCAAACAGTGACAAACTTTATTTTCTTGGCCTCCAAAGTCACTGCAGATGGTGAGTGCGGCCATAAAATTAAAAGATGCTTGCTCCTAGGAAGAAAAGCTATGACAAACCTAGACAGCATATGAAAAAGCAGAGACATTACTTCGCCAACAAAGGTCCATCTGGTCAACACTATGGTTTTTCCAGCAGTCATTAATGGATGTGAGAGTTGGACCATAAAGAAAGCTGTGTGCCGAAGAATTGATGCAAGGAGATCGAAACGGTCAATTCTAAAGGAAATCAGTGCTGAATGTTCATTGGAAGGACTGATGCTGAAGCTCCAATACTTTGGCCACCTGATGCGAAGAGCTGACTCATTTGAAAAAGACCTTAACATTGGGAAAGATTGAATGCAGGTGGAGAAGGGGATGACAGAGGATGAGATGGTTGGATGGCATCACCGACTGGATAAATATGAGTTTGAGCAAGCTCCTGGAGATGGTGAAGGACAGGGAAGCCTGGTGTGCTGCAGTCCATGGGGTCGCAAAGATTGGACACAACTGAGCGACTGAACTGAACTGAACTGAAATATAAACATATGAACTCAGTGCATCATTGGGAAATGGAAGTCACCCAGTCTCCACTGATGTAGAAAATGGGGGTAGGGACAAGTTTCCAGGAGGAAGAATTCACTCGAGGATCTTGGCTCCATACAGACTAAACCTGAACTAAGACTTCAGCCTAGAAATCCCTGCTGTTGGCTTTCACAGCTCAACTGGCTATCAGGTTATAGTCACTTCAGTCAGCCAGATGCCTTCTCCATGGCTTCTTGATATGCAGGGAGGTCCCTTTCCTTTGCAGATGCACCCAGGGACTCACATAAAGTTGTTAAGTCAACACTCCCAAGAACTCTGTATTTGATTTGTTTTCTGGATAAACCTGTCTGAAGCGGGGAACCTCACCACTTTAATTCTTTTCAGTTCTTTAATCCTAAAGCCTGGGCTATACTCAAATCACTTCATAAATCTATGACCACTGAAGTAGCCTTTCCCCATCTGCCAAAAATTCCCAAACACACATTTTTCACGGAGACTTTTCTTAGCAGAGCTCTTCCCCTGCAGTGCTTTAACACCATATCCCGATGAACAGAGTCAGGTGCTTGTGGATTTGGCTGATGAGGCTGAGATTTCCCTGTGCCTCGGATTCCTGGTGTGGAAAAATCGAGCTAACAGGATCTCTCCCAAGGCTCTGCTGAGAGAAAATCAAATAAAATAATGCATACGCACTTGCACAAGACCTGGCCCAAACCCCACCAATATATTTTATTACTTTCTACGTTGTCAGAACACAAGTGTTGTGTCTTGCTACCAGAGAGCCATTCCTATGAAGTCAAGCATCCCTCGCAACACTCGGGGTTGCAGGCTCTTTGAACAGTCTGTATGATGTATGTGCGTGCATAGACCAGCTTTCTCTCTCTCTTATGTGTCTGGATGTCCAGATTTCATTATCAAAGAGACAGAGACCATCAGAGAACTTGATCAGCAGCCAGGCACGGTTTTTTCTGTTTTTTTCTTCTTGTTGTCCTTTGTCAGGTCTTTGTTCCGCCCCTGGCTACACTCTTACAGAACCACTTACTGGTGATTAAAAGGAGGGACTCGACCGGCGAAGGCGGGGCCTGCGGGCGGGGGGGGCCCAGCGATTGGGTTCACCCTCGGGGGCTGCGCTTTCTTAAGTGCCAGCCAGCGGGCGCCGGCCAACCTCCACCGCCCCTCTCCGGCCCCCGCCGCCCACTCCGCCCCACCACAGCCGAGGACCAACCGGCCGCCCCAGACGTCAGCCGCGCGCAGCAGAGCCTTGCAATTGAGTCCCGTTTGGCAGCTGCGGACTGGCGGACAGACAGACGGACGGCGGTGGCGATCGAAGGCGCAGGGAGGCCCGCGCGGCGGGAGGTAAGAGACGTCCGCAGGGCAGGCAAGAGCCAGATCCGCTGCCTCCCCCGACAGAGCCATGGACAGCACCGACAACGCC
>NW_011495013.1:8184641-8190734 GCF_000754665.1 Bison bison bison
GCCGCTGCTGGCCTTCTTGCTGGCGCTCGCCTTCTCCCTGGACGGCTCGGCCGCCGTGGCGGTGCTCCTGTGTGGCTGCTGTCCCGGCGGGAATCTCTCCAACCTCATGTCCCTGCTCGTGGACGGCGACATGAACCTCAGGTACGGAGCTGCTTACGGTCCCATAGCCGTCTATCTAATCGCCGTCAACCGCGTTTACAGCCACGGGTTCAAGACCAAGGAGGGAGGAAGTAGAGGCGGTTAGCATGAGGTGCGGAAGAGCTGCAAAGAAACTGGAGATGAGGGTGATGTCCAGGCAGAAGAGATAGGGTTGGAGGGGAGAAGATCTAGATGGGAACAGAGGTGCTCTGAGGTCTGGGGGGTCTCACCCCCAGCTCTCTCCCCACCCGCCCTGACTGTTGCACTGTCAGTGCAGGTCTGGGCCCCAGAAGACAAAGGGAACTGGGAAGTCTGAAGCCAGGACTCTCGGGAAATGTAAAAGCAAAATAGGACTGTTGGCTCCAATAAAGAAAGTAATCTCATATATAAGGTTGTGATTGAGGTCAGTCCAACAAGTAGTATCCAGCAGCTTTACCATGTCCTTCAGGGTGCTTTGGAGGATTAGAAAAGATAACAAAAATATTCCTTGCCCTCACAATCATCCAGAGGGTAACCAGTGCAGTAGGCTGCAGAAAGCAGAGAGCCACAGTCCTGAGATTCTTTTTATCTCTTACCTGGAGTTCCTATTTCAATTGGGCTTAGACATGCTGCTCTCTTGGTGCTCCCCTGAGATGAAGCAGGTTCACCCCTGACTTCAAACTGGGGGGCTTGCAGGCTCCCTCTTTCTCCTTTATCCAGTGTGCAAGCAAGGCTCTTTGGCTCAAAGCTGTTCCAACTTCTGTCCATTCCCTTTCCTGCAGTATCATCATGACCATCTCCTCAACTCTCCTGGCCCTGGTCTTGATGCCCCTGTGCCTGTGGATCTACAGCCGGCCTTGGATCGACACTCCCCTGGTGCAGTTACTACCCATAGGGACAGTGATCCTGACCCTCTGCAGCACTCTCATCCCCATCGGTTTGGGCGTCTTCATTCGCTATAGATACAGCCGGGTGGCTGACTACATTGTGAAGGTAAGGTCACTCTTCCCTTTGCCTCCTTTACATTCGTAGAGGGTCCTTGGCCTCCGACCCATGGCTGAAATGGTGAGAAGTTTGGAAAAGAAGGATAAGGAAGAAAAGGACTGGGCAGCCCTTGCATGGATAAACTTAAAAAATTATGCCAGGAAGATAACTTCCATCCCATCTTTTGGAACTTTAAAAATAACAGCTTTAATTAATATACCAAGGTTTATTAAAAACAGCATAACTATCAGTACTCATAGGTGGAAACAGATCATGAAGAAAAAAGATGACTGTGCAATTAAACGGCAACATGTTTTTCACTAAGAAGTCATGTATTACTAAAAATCAAAGCAGGTGAAGTAAAATTATTTTAATTGGATTTGTGCAGTATTTTAGAAATGCATTACTCTGTTCTTTAAAAGTGGAACTCTAATTCTGAGAAATTCTGTAGCAGATTCCTTTAAAATGTTTTATTAGTTTTCTAAAAGTAGCTTTACACTAATAAGACCAAAGGTAATTCAAAAATTACATCTTGGAATATAATAGAATACACAAAATAAAATTAGGTCCTGGGTAAATAATGCAGAATATATTACCATTACTAAATTTGTGTTTCTTTTTTCCTTCCCCATTGCAGTATATCATATTATTTCTAAAGCTAGTGAAAGGATGAGATTTCTATTATTTTGTGCAATATTTCCAATATTGCTTTATTTTAAAAAAGTGATGCTTTTTGTAGCAGTAGAGATTTTGTAAAAATTGATTGGAGGAGAAAGATTTAAATATTTGTAAATTAAACTTTCTTTGAAAACTCAAAAATAGTAGTAAATAAGAGTAAACCATGAACAGGATTCTCATTTTAGGAAGTTAAATAAAGTATATAACTAATTACTATAAAGTGTATATGCAAATTCCTTTAGAAAACAAAGAGAAAAAGGCTCGCCCTAATGGTTAAATTATGTGGATTTAAGATGACATAATCTTTTGTGTTTTACTTATTTTATTTATTAAAATAATCTGATTATACAGAGGGGCTAACTTTAATATGAAAAATAGAGGGCTCTTTTCAGTACATATATTCAACCTTGAGTAAAAAAAATATGCTCTGTAATAAACATCTATTCTTTGAATGTAACAATTGCAGGTGGATTCTTTACTGTCTGAATCACCAGGGAAGCCCAATAAATATATATGTACATGAAAACATAAATATTTTAATGTTAAACATAATATACTATAGATTATTTTTGAGAGCATTAAGAACTTAATAAGTTTGATCATTAAGAGTATTAATGTGATGCATTTACTATAAAACCTTAGGAATTCTAAGAGAAAGTCAATCAAAACCCTATTCCCATGCTAAAAATAGATAAATATATTTAAATAACAGACAATCCAATAACTTAAAGCTGGACTCATTTCTTAACTAGCACACTCATAAGATCAGCTTCATAATATTTTTATACTTTTGCAAACACTTTAAAATGAGTATTAAATGTCAAATGATTTAAAATGGTTCAAAGGAAATGCTTCAGAGCCACTATTTTCACAATGAAGAATCAGATTTCTTGTCAAAGCTTTTGATGTAGACACACTTTGAAACTTAATATAAGAAAAATTTTGATTGGTACATTTGTAGCATGAGTATCTTATAATTTTATTTCCGTACCCTTTAGGATAGATTTTTGACCAGCCCAGATAAATTTTGAATGATTTTTTAAAAAGTATATGCCAATCCCACAGACTCCAAAGGATTATCTTCCCACATACATCTATGAAGCCAGAAGCAACACTTAAATGTCTCTGGAACTGTTGTCTTCCTCACAAACACCCACCCAACCCTCTGCCCCACTGAAAAAAAACAAACTGCCAATCTGAAGAACAAGAAGAATTTCTAGGTTTCCATCTTATTATTTACAAGCCTTTCTTACTTGTATGAGTGAAATGTATCAGTCAGACATCAAGATGACACACTGTTTTATAAATTGTTTTGTATCTAAAATCTTTCTATTATATATAATAATTCCTAAGCACCACTAGAGACAGGTGGGAGGTTTCTCATCAATAGATAAAAAGGAGGGAGTTGCAGAACTACAAAGAATTCCTCACATCTTATGTTTACGTTTTTTCTTTTCTCTAACCTAATCTGAGTTGGTAATTGTTGGGTATTACTAACAGTTCTCTGAGATATAAAGTATTTTGAAAGTTAAAAATATTGGACACTCAGTTGCATAAATTAATAGTCTTTTATCTTCTGTGTAAAACTAGAACTAATTTCTTATGGAAAACATGGAGTCCTGTTCAGGGGAAGTAATATCCATCTGTCTACTCCATTCATCAGACTATACCTGTTATATTGGGCTCAGTTCTAACCACCCTATTTTTAAGAGGCATATTTACAAATTAAAAAAATGTTCAAAACAGTCGGGCTTCCTAGGTAGTGCTAGTGGTAAAGAATCTGCCTGCCAATGCAAGAGATGCGGGTCCGATCCCTGGGTCCGGAGGATCACTTGGAGGAGGAAATGGCAACCTACACACAGTATTCCTGTTGGGAAAATCCCACGGATAGAGGAGCCTGGTGAGCTACAATCCATGGGGCTGCAAAGAGTCAGACAGGACTGAGTACTCAGAACAAATCTGGACTCCAAAACAGAGTTACGGGATGGAGGCTGAAAACCTGGGACAATCTGCCCCCAGAGAAGAGTAATAACCTTCCCCTCATAACTGATTTTTAAACATGTGTAGGCTGTTTTTAGGATGAGTAGTCTGGTCTGTGTTGCTCCTGAATGTCTATCCAAGACAGTGGCTAGCAGTTATAGAAGGCACACTAGACATAAGGGCAGGTCGCCAAACAGAGCTATCTGACATGGCCTGGATGCCTCCTGAGGTGATCTACCCATTCTCAAAAATAATGTCAAAAACTTTTCATTATATGTAGGAGATCAGACTAGATGACTCGCCTCTTCCAAGAGTCCAGGGTCCCCTTGTTTGAATTCCTCTGCAACTCTTATTGTTGTCTTTAGGGCATACCATGCTGGCATTGCACAATCTTAGTTCCCCCACCTGGGACTGAACCCATGCCCCCTGCTTTGGGAGAGCTGAGTCTTAACCACTGGACCGCCAGGGAAGTTCCACAAATTATTTTTGATGGCTTCTCTATTTTGTTTTACTAGATTTCCCTGTGGTCTCTGCTGATGACGCTGGTGGTCCTTTTCATATTGACCGGCACTATGTTAGGACCCGAACTGTTGGCCAGTATTCCAGCAGCTGTTTACGTGGTAGCGATTTTTATGCCTTTGGCAGGCTATGCCTCAGGCTACGGCTTAGCTACTCTCTTCCATCTTCCGCCCAACTGCAAGAGGACCGTGAGCCTGGAAACAGGGAGCCAAAATGTGCAGCTCTGTACCGCCATCCTGAAACTGGCATTTCCACCACAAAACATAGGAAGTATGTACATGTTTCCCTTGCTTTATGCCCTTTTCCAGTCTGCAGAAGCAGGGATTTTTGTTTTAATATATAAAATGTATGGAAGCGGAGTACTGCACAAGCAAGATCCTCTAGATGAAGATGAAGATACAGATATTTCTTATAAGAAACTGAAAGAAGAGGAAATGGCAGACACATCCTATGGCACAGTGAAAGCAGATAATTTAATTATGATGGAAACCACTCAGACTTCACTCTAAATATGGAGATACACAGGAGAGTTTATCTTGCTGAAATACTACTTCATATTTATGGTCTGTGGTAGTGTCTATGGTTTACATAAAGAACAACAGCTGGTTCACATCATTATACATGTAACGATTTTGATCTACCCACCATAAGGTTGCATTGGTATATTACCCAAGCATTTACATAAACTACAAATCAGTGTTGTGAAGTAACTTGCACCTGGGACTGCGAGGTTGCTGGCCTGAACAAGTGTGCTTTTTGGTTTTCACCATGATCAATATCTATGACTGTTTCAAATATGTTAAACAGGGTCTTGGAAATGTAGAATTTTGATGCACTATCTTATATGAGTAAAAACATGCTATATTTGTAAAGCATAATTGAGTTGAATGTAATTGTTGTTAAAACAAAGTGTGCTTGCTCAGTTTATAAATACTTGACACTGTTAAAATTTGACCTGTATTCAGACAAATCCCCAAACAGGTCAATTAAACAATGAAATATAATATCTCATTGTCCAACCTGTTTCAAATCAGGGAAAAATTACATTAATGTATTTGATTACTTGATCTGATATCTATTTGTAATGAACAGCCGACGTGTTTCTAGTGAACGAGGCACTTGCTTTTCAACTGGGGACTGGTTCCATCTTCAGCGTTTATGTAAACACAGTCTAAATCAGTTTTCCTTTGCAAAGTTTATTTGGTCAAAAAAATCTGTGGAACGACTATCCTCCCCAGAGAAGAGCAATCCCTGGTGGTACTTAACAGCACCTCCTGGTCACCATTTGAGATGGGCGGGGGACGGAGGAGGCGGGGAGGCGGGGAGGGAGTAAGTCTTCCAAGGGAGAAAACAATTAGCCTAGATACGATGCCCTAGAGTGCTTTCCCTATGCACTTACTGAAAGGGTTCAATGCGTAGATTTCTCAGAGCAACTCTGAGATGATTAAATAACATATAATCTGAGATCATAGGTTATCAGACCCCAAGTAGTCTCCCCAAACCTTCTCATTTTTGCTCACTAGCCAGAGGCACCCAGCCTAGCCTCAGCTTCGAAGGCGGCGCAGACAATAACCGAGGAACGGCTATCACCTGGCTCGGTTAATCCGCGGGATGGTTCTGCGGGTATCTTCTTCACCTGGGGCAAGGTCACTTCCAGATCAGTTTTGCATCGCAAAGAAAGCTTTCTTTGCAGATCATCTTAAGAATATTCGTGCCGACCTCCGGGTGTGGAATATTCCCACACCAAGGTCGGGGAGGGAACCCTTCGGCGAGGAAGCTAGGACACCAGTGGGTGGCGGGAAGGGTGCGGGGGGG